>NC_133340.1:50649552-50949552 GCF_030506205.2 Paramisgurnus dabryanus | reverse complement strand
GGTCTGAGCTACGACTCGTCAAAGTTTGTCTCCATGTTAAGTCAATGGGATTTTTCGGCTGCTTTTTCGCCCCTGGGGCGAAGACCGTACCCCCGATCGCTTATAAAAGTCATAGCACACTATTCCCGAATAGTCCGCACGTTTGAGAGTTTGAATGAAGTTTCTAAGTTAAGCGGTTCGAGCCGTATTAATTGCGGAAATTTGGTTGGAAGAATAATAATAACTAGATAGGTACATTTCCTGAAGAAAATGTGAAGTGGTGCTTGCCGTGGCAAATTTCTGGGGACAGTATATGATCATACTTCCAGTCACGAGTAAAACGATCCAAACCCCGTCTCTCTACGATGTTCTGATGCGGAGATATAAGGCTTTGTTTATTCGGTTGCTAGGGTACTGTATTTGGTTGCTAGGGAAAAATTTGACTTCCAATAGTGATTACACTCCGGGTCACGAGTCAAACGGTCCAAACCCCATGTCTCTACAATGTTCTGATACGGAGATATAAGGCTTTGTTTACGCTGTTGCTAGGGTACTGTATTTGGTTGCTAGGGAAAAAATGGCATCCCATAGTGATTACACTCTGAGTCACGAGTCAAACGGTCCAACCCCCGTGTCTGTACGATGTTCTGATGCGGAGATATAAGGCTTTGTTTACTCTGTTGCTAGGGTACTGTATTTGGTTGCTAGGGAAAAAATGGCATTACATAATGATTACACTCTGAGTCACGAGTCAAACGGTCCAACCCCCGTGTCTCTACGATGTTCTGATGCAGAGATATAAGGCTTTGTTTACTCTGTTGCTAGGGTACTGTATTTGGTTGCTAGGGGAAAAAATGGCATCCCATAATGATTACACCCCGAGTCACGAGTCAAACGGTCCAACCACCGTGTCTCTACGATGTTCTGATGCGGAGATATAAGGCTTTGTTTACTCTGTTGCTAGGGTACTGTATTTGGTTGCTAGGGAAAAAATTGGCATCCCATAATGATTACACTCGGAGTCACAAGTCAAACGGTCCAACCCCCGTGTCTCTACGATGTTCTGATGCGGAGATATAAGGCTTTGTTTACTCTGTTGCGAGGGTACTGTATTTGGTTGCTAGGGAAAAATTGGCATCCCATAGTGATTACACTCCGAGTCACAAGTCAAACGGTCCAACCCCCGTGTCTCTACGATGTTCTGATGCGGAGATACAAGGCTTTGTTTACTCTGTTGCTAGGGTACTGTATTTGGTTGCTAGGGAAAAAATGGCATTACATAATGATTACACTCTTGAGTCACGAGTCAAACGGTCCAACCACCGTGTCTCTACGATGTTCTGATGCGGAGATATAAGGCTTTGTTTACTCTGTTGCTAGGGTACTGTATTTGGTTGCTAGGGAAAAAATTGGCATCCCATAATGATTACACTCCGAGTCACAAGTCAAACGGTCCAACCCCCGTGTCTCTACGATGTCCTGATGCGGAGATATAAGGCTTTGTTTACTCTGTTGCTAGGGTACTGTATTTGGTTGCTACGGAAAAAATTGGCACCCCATAATGATTACACTCTGAGTCACTAGTCAAACGGTCCAACCCCCGTGTCTCTACGATGTTCTGATGCGGAGATATAAGGCTTTGTTTACTCTGTTGCTAGGGTACTGTATTTGGTTGCTAGGGAAAAATTGGCATCCCATAATGATTACACTCTGAGTCACGAGTCAAACGGTCCAACCCCCGTGTCTCTACGATGTTCTGATGCGGAGATATAAGGCTTTGTTTACTCTGTTGCTAGGGTACTGTATTTGGTTGCTAGGGAAAAAATTGTCATCCCATAATGATTACACTCCGAGTCACGAGTCAAACGGTCCAACCCCCGTGTCTCTACGATGTTCTGATGCCTAGATATAACTGTTTGAATTTTATGTTGCTAGGGTGCTTAAAAGTGGTTGCTAGGGGCGTGGCTTAATAGCTCTGGGACTATCCTGATAAATTGATTGGATGTCTGAGTAAAATGAGCCCACCCCCATGTCTCTACGACATTGTAAAGCGAAGATATTCCATCTGGAACTTTTTTATTCCCTTATATGGGCATGTTTCCTGCCCCATTATAAGTCAATGGGAAATTTCGGGTGCCTCTTATACCCCAAGGGTACAACTAACACCCCAATGTGATGTATGTTCTTACAGGGCTTCTACCCTCTTCAAATGTTAGAACCCACATGTTTCTACAAAATCCTCGAGCGGAGCTATGACCCGTCAAAGTTGGGCCCAATGTTAAGTCAATGGGATTTTTGGGGTGGTTTTTCGCCCCCCTTTCGGAAATCCTGCAACCGATCGCTTATAAAAGTCATAGCACACCTCTCCTCAATAAACCGGTCAATTTGAGCCCTCATTCATGTGTCTACGACAAACCGTGCAGGACGAGTTACGCGCCGAAATTTTGTCCAGATATAAAAATAATAATAATAATAACTAGATAGGTACATTTCCTGAAGAAAATGTGAAGTGGTGCTTGCCGTGGCAAAATTCTCGGGACAATATATGATTATACTCCAACCCAAAAGTAAAACGTTCCAACCCCCGTGTCTCTATGAGGTTTTGATGCAGAGATATAAGGCTTTGTTTATGCGGTTGCTAGGGTACTGTATTTGGTTGCTATGGAAAAATTTGGCATCCACTAGTGATTACACTCAGAGTCACGAGTTAAACGGTCCAACCCCCGTGTCTCTACGATGTTCTGATGCGGAGATATAAGGCTTTGTTTACTCTGTTGCTAGGGTACTGTATTTGGTTGCTAGGGAAAAAATTGGCATCCCATAATGATTACACTCTGAGTCACGAGTCAAACGGTCCAACCCCCGTGTCTGTACGATGTTCTGATGTGGAGATATAAGGCTTTGTTTACTCTGTTGCTAGGGTACTGTATTTGGTTGCTAGGGAAAAAATTGGCATCCACTAGTGATTACACTCTGATTCACGAGTCAAACGGTCCAACCCCCGTGTCTCTACGATGTTCTGATGCGGAGATATAAGGCTTTGTTTACTCTGTTGCTAGGGTACTGTATTTGGTTGCTAGGGAAAAAATTGGCATCCCATAATGATTACACTCTAAGTCAGGAGTCAAACGGTCCAACCCCTGTGTCTCTACGATGTTCTGATGCGGAGATATAAGGCTTTGTTTACTCTGTTGCTAGGGTACTGTATTTGGTTGCTAGGGAAAAAATTGGCATCCCATAATGATTACACTCTGAGTCACGAGTCAAACGGTCCAACCCCCGTGTCTGTACGATGTTCTGATGTGGAGATATAAGGCTTTGTTTACTCTGTTGCTAGGGTACTGTATTTGGTTGCTAGGGAAAAAATTGGCACCCACTAGTGATTACATGCCGAGTCACAAGTAAAATGGTCCAACCCCCGTGTCTCTAGGATGTTCTGATGCGGAGATATAAGGCTTTGTTTACTCTGTTGCTAGGGTACTGTATTTGGTTGCTAGGGGAAAAAATGGCATCCCATAATGATTACACTCTGAGTCACGAGTCAAACGGTCCAACCCCCGTGTCTCTACGATGTTCTGGTGCGGAGATATAAGGCTTTGTTTACTCTGTTGCTAGGGTACTGTATTTGGTTGCTAGGGAAAAAAATGGGATCCCATAATGATTAAACTCTGAGTCACGAGTCAAACGGTCCAACCCCCGTGTCTCTACGATGTTCTGATGCGGAGATATAAGGCTTTGTTTACTCTGTTGCTAGGGTACTGTATTTGGTTGCTAGGGAAAAAATGGCATCCCATAATGATTACACTCTGAGTCACGAGTCAAACGGTCCAACCCCCGTGTCTCTACGATGTTCTGATGCTGAGATATAACTGTTTGAATTTTATGTTGCTAGGGTGCTCAAAAGTGGTTGCTAGGGGCGTGGCTTAATACCTATGTAAGGATCCTGAGAGACTGATTGGATGCATTAGCGTGTCCAGAAAAAGAAGAATAATAATAATAAGTATGGGGAATAATAATAGTGATGCCTTGCATAAATGCAAGCACCACTAATAAGTATGAGCAATAGTAATAGTGATGCCTTGCATAAATGCTAGAGCTGCAAATTTCGACTATTTTTTCAACCGATTAGTCTATTGATTATTTTTTCGATTATTCGAATAGTCTAAATAAAGATTTTTTTTTACAAATAATAAATGTAACATCTGCTATTAATGCCAACATTTTATTGAAGCATTTTCTCAATTAAACAAATACACAAACAGTGCCAGTGCCAAGGAAAATATAACAAATCACATAAAAACAAGTCCAACATTAATTCAGCCTAACATAAACAGTGCAAAAGGGGCATTATTCACCTTAAACAAATAAAATATATTAATATTAAAGAAGTAAAATAAAAATAAATCAAACTGAATAATAACTCCTTATTAATATAAAAACATGTCCTGCTCTTTATTGTTCCAGCCCTAGTGCTAATCATAAACTAATGAAGAGTCATCATTAACTACAAAATGACTCACATGAAATCATTGTTTATTAATACATTAACTAAAAAACATGTCATGTTGTACTTAATGATGACTCTTCACTTCGTTTATGATTAGTACATGCATTTACTCAGCATTAGTTCAGACTGAAGTAAAAATAAGTTCATTGTGATTCATGAACCCTTATTATAAAATGTAACCATTATATTATTACTGTTAATATTATTACTATCAGTAGTAACGTTACTGCATTCTCATTTAGCATCAACTTTAACATTTAACTTTTCTTAAGTCTCGGGTAAATACAAATTTAGTTAGCATGATCTTCTAATATTTTATAAACGGCGTTTACGCTGCTGTTACTTTAAATAAACGCATGTCAGGAATACCTAACCAGACGAGCTTTTATAATATCTGCGCACATAGCAAAAAAATAAGCTATGGGAACTCCGCGCTGCCAGCTGGCTTTCAGTGCACGCGGGCACATGCCTATCTCAGTGTAACACAGTAACTTATTATTTCATAACTTCTTAATATAAAAAGTTAAACTTGTCCCGCTCTTTATTTACTGTTTCAACATACTGCCCAGACGCGATGCAATGTCGTGTCTGTCAGGCGTCTCGCAACTCGTATTAAACTAAGATGTAAACACAGCTGTATTAAGCACCATATATGCCTGCATTGATTCTATTGTTGTATAAAAACTTACTGTAAAAATTCAAATACTTACGCTGCCGTCGCGTCATTCTGAGGTCGGAGAGCTCCAGGTTGTTTTCTTTTAAGATGATCATGCACAGATGTTGCGCTGCTGTGGTATGCCATTTCAGTTTTACACAGTATGTGTTTTATTTGGTCTCTGCTTAAAGTATTCCCACACTTCTGATCACGTTCTGGCTGTTTGGTATAACACTTGTATTATCCGGTCGGAGCTGAAGCCGCCTTCATTTGAAAACGTAAACAATGCGACGCATCGACGCATTTCCGGCAAATCGACGTAATTACGTAATCGACGTAATCGACTACGTCGACGCGTCGTTCCAGCCCTAGTTAATATTATTACTATTAGTAGTACTGCATTCTCATTTAACTTTAATATTTAACTTTTCTTAAGTTCCGGGTAAAAAACAAGTTCAGTTAGTATGATCTTCTAATATTTTATAAACAGCGTTTACGCCGCTGTTACTTTAAATAAACGCATGTCAGGAATACCTTACAAGACGAGCTTCTGTAATATCTGCGCACATATTCGCAAAAAAGACGTTCATTGGGAACTCCGCACTGCCAGCTGGCTTTCAGTGCACGCGGGCACATGCCTATCAGTTCTCAATGTGACAGTAACTTATTATTTCATAACTTCTTAATATAAAAACATGTCCTGCTCTTTATTTACTGTTTCAACATACTGCCCAGAAGCGATGCAATGTCACGTCTGTCAGGCGTCTCGCAGCTCGTATTAAACGAAGA
This sequence comes from Paramisgurnus dabryanus, assembly GCF_030506205.2. Lineage (NCBI taxonomy): Eukaryota > Metazoa > Chordata > Actinopteri > Cypriniformes > Cobitidae > Paramisgurnus > Paramisgurnus dabryanus. The sequence goes on along the minus strand of NC_133340.1, from coordinate 50,943,622 downwards.
TGTAAACGCAGCTGTATTAAGCACAATATGTATAAATTCTATTGTTTATAGAGTAAGTATAAAAACTTACTGTAATAGTTCAAATTCTTACGCTGACGTCTCGTCATTTTGAGGTCGGAGAGCTCCAGGTTTTCTTCTTTTAAGATGATCATACACAGGTGTTGCGCTGCTGTGGTATGCCATTTCAGTTTTACACAGTATGTGTTTTATTTGGTCTCTGCTTAAAGTATTCCCACACTTTTGATCGCGTTCTGTCTGTTTGGTATAACACTTGCATCACCCGGTCGGAGCTGAAGCCGCCTTCATTTCAAAATGTAAACAGTGCGACGCATCGACGCATTTCCGGCAAATCGACGTAATTACGTAATCGACGTAATCGACTACGTCGACGCGTCGTTCCAGCCCTAATAAATGCAAGCACCACTAATAAGTATGAGCAATAATAATAGTGATGCTTTGCATAAATGCAAGCACCACTAATAAAAAGCCCAGTAAGAACAGTACAGCGCATTTTCAATGCACTGTAATTAATGCTTGAAATCAAACTGTGATGCTCTTTATCTCACAATAAGATTTTAGACATACTGTTGTCACTGAGTGTATAACATACTTGCTATTACACACACCAATAAAATTGAAACATTTAAAAATTGAAACATTTTCCATGGCGATGACAATGTGCGGTTTAAAAAAATCAAAACAAACGACTTTGAAAAGTGGGGGGACACGATTGGGATTCTGTAAAGAAAAAATTACACCCCTGGTTACAGAACAGCTGAAACGAGTAGATCAATTAACTCTAAGTAGATTGACTCTGATTTAAGCACATGCACAACCACTATGAAAAGCTATCATCAATGGAGCTCCAATATTACGATTTAGCACATGTAGGGCTGGACCAAAATATTAGATTATTCGAATATTCGTTCAGTGGGTTGACATTCGATTTTCAGTTTTGAGATTGGATCGGTGGACTTGCATGACAGAGCACTGGGGTTTCTGCAAAATATCTTCTTTATTGTTTTACTAATGAAAAAAAAAACATATTGGATGGTGTAAGTCAGGGCTATTCAAATCTTACCCTGGAGGGCCGGAGCACTGCATAGTTTAGGTCCAACCCTAATCAAACTTACCCACCTGTGATTGTCTAGTGATCATGAAGACCTTGATTAGCTTGCTCAGGTGTGTTTGATCAGGGTTGGAGCTAAACTATGCAGTGCTCCGACCCTCCAGGGTAAGATTTGAATAGCCCTGGTGTAAGTGTTAGTAAATAAACTTGATTTTGAAAGTATGCTACCGTTTTATTACAGTTTGTTATTGTATTTTCGTTGTGTTATTTAAATGGCCTACCCTTTACATTGTCTGTAATTACTGTGCTGCTAATTTCTGATACGGGAGTGTTTGTTTGTTAGAAAAATGTTAGGTTAACGTTACCTTATTAAAGGGATAGTTCACCCCAAAGTGAAAATTCTGTCATCATTTATTCACTCTCATGTTGTTACAAACCTGTATACATTTCTTTGTTCTGATGAACACAAAGGAATATATTTTAAGAAATGTTTGTAACCAAACTGTTCGTGGACCCCATTTACTTCCATTGTATTCTTTTTTCCTACCATGGAAGTGAATGGGGTTCACGAACAGTTTGGTTACAAACATTTCTTAAAATATATTCCTTTGTGTGCATTAGAACAAAGAAATGTATGCGGGTTTGTAACAACATGAGAGTGAGTAAATGATAACAGAATTTTTATTTTTGAGTGAACGATCCCTTTAAAAGTATTGCTCTTGTGTTTTGTTTCGCTAATGCTGTTCTCACAGGATGCGTGAGGCACGCTGTTTCCGGCTTGCGCTGTTCTGTAGTTTATTTAAAGTTTATTCATTCTAAACGTGTCACATGTTCATATTGCACGAAAAAAGGCACTGCACTCCCTTGGGTCCGCAGCAACACATCTGCCACATAATAAAGCTGTAGACACACACACGCACACACAGATTCCTGCCTTTATTAAAGAGGAAAAATATGTTCAGCCCCTCCTTCCGAAGCTTTGAATATTCGATTTGATTTACACTAGGGGCCCTATTTTAACGATCTGAAACGCAAGTACGAAGCGCAAAGCGCAAGTGAGTTTGTGGGCGGATCTTGGGCGCTGTTGCTATTTTCCCAGCGTGAGAAATAACTCTTGCGCCGGGCGCAAATCAATAAGGGGTTGGTCTGAAGCAGGTTCATTATTCATAGGTGTGGTTTGGGCGTAACTTCAAATAAACCAATCAGAACGCTATCCAACATTCCCTTTAAACGCAAGGGCGCAAGTTCCACGGCGGGTTGCTATTATTATGACGGATTTACCCAGTGTACGCCAGGAGCGGTTCACAGCCGAGGAGACCCCCGTTCTTGTAAGAGCAGTCAAAGACAGAGAAGTTGTTTTGTATGGGAATAGGAAAAACCCGCCCAAATCAGCGTAGGTTAAACAGGCGTGAGAGGAAATAGCCACAGTCTCATCAGCTGGCATCCCCATCATTGCGCCAAGCACTACAATGATGTCAGGAGACGGGGGAATCCCAAGCTTGCCAGCATAAATCGGGCACGCTGTGTAACGGGAGGTGGATCTGCCTCAGGACCTGACGCCAACAGAGGACATCGCTGCGTCACCTCACCGCTGAAAGGATTTGGGGGCTTTGAAATCGGACCCAAGAAACGCAAGCAAGGTCCAACCCCAAAGTACTCTTACAAATCAAGTTCATATACATTAAGGTTTCTTATGAAAACATTTTAATTATTATTTACATAAAATAAACGTTATACAGCCACACAACAAACTTATGAAAATATTTTAATCGTTATTTGCATGAGAATTTTTTAACGCAGCCACAATAAATAAAAACTATCACCAAAATGCTCACCACAATGATTTCCCTTATCTCATGTGTTAATATTTTTTATTGTAACAATTTATAATTTGCAAAAATAACTGTTGCATCTGTGTAGATTAGAAAAGCAAAGTGTGCGCGCGTTGTGCACGCTATACATTATGGTCAATCATGCGCCCTTAAAATAGCATAATGAACAACGCGCAACGCGCCACAGACTTTAGGCTAGTTTTTTTTGGTCAGTGGCGCAATTGTTTTTTGAAACTGGAAAATAGCATCAGGGATGGTTTGCGCCGGAACACGCCTCCTTTTTGCGCTGAACATAGGGCCCTAGAGCTTCGAAGCTCAAAAAATGGTATTCGGAACAGCCCTAAGCACATGACAAAGAGGTCCGGATACTTTTCATTACAAAAACTGAAAGTACTGCTGCAAGTGTACAGCAACTACAAGCATGTATTTTAAAGAAAAGAGTTGTTGTGGGAAATTGCTTTTCGGGTCAATGTGTAAATTTTTTATCACGGGTAAAATATCAAATGTAAATTAAAGCTGCAAGCAGCGATGGAAGGGCCCTCGCACGCATGTGCACCGCCCCCCTATGGCCTTAGTAAAGCTTTGAACCAGGGGGATTTAAATTTAAGTGGGTTAATATAGGTGGATATTTAAAGGAACTTTGACGTGCCACACCTCTTGTGTGCAGCAGGTGGCACTGTGACTGTAACTGATTGTTGTTATATTGATGTGTTCAGGCCAGGACCCTTATCAAAAGTGTGAAGTATAGGGCAGATCGGACAATGTATGCCTGAATTGCAACAGATTCCTGTTTCATGGCGAAACATCACTCTTTGCAAGGCCGCCACGGACACGCCCTTCAACGAAAAGTCAAGATCTTCGCAATTTAGCATCGCAGAGGGCTTAAGATCAGTCTCACCTGATATGATAATGATTTGATTAAATCTCTGAGAACAGTAAATCACAGCTTAAAACAAGGCATTTCCTGCTACCTCTAGGTGGCGCTAGGACTGGAGCTGAATATTGGCATTGAAATGTGTTCAGGCCAAGACTCTTATCAAACATGTGAAGTGTGGGACAGATTGGAGATTGTATGCCTTAGTTATAACAACTTCCTGTTTCATTGCAAAAACGCTGAATATTGTCAGGCCGCCACGGACACACCTTCCAACGAAAAGTCAAAAGCTCCGCAATTTAACATCGCAAGAGATTGAGCAAATATGATGACGATCTGACAAAATCTATAGGAGAAGTTCGTTAAAGTACGAAGCCTGGAAATGACAAAAGTTGCACAGAAATCACAGCAAAAATTAAAAATGGCCGACTTCCTGTGGGGTTTAGAGCTTCGCTCCAAGAGACTTTTTTGTAGGTCTTGGGGTGATAGATGACCCTACCAAATTTCGTATCTGTAGGTTTTTCGTAGCGGCGGGGCTGTTCTCTTGAAATTTTGCAGGTGGCGCTATTGACCCATTTCTACACACCCACTTCTGGCGCCTATGCCACGTGTAAATTTTCGCCACTTCTGACGTGTGCGCAACGTTTTATGACTTTTTGAGCTTCTTTAGCCTGTCAAAATGCGATTCAATTAGCGATACTTTGCCAGGCCGCCACGGACACGCCCTTTAATGAAAAGTCAAGGTCGTTGCTTTTTATCATCACACAAGGTCTTGAGATTACACTGGTGAAATATGATGTTGATATGGTTAAATACCTAAGAGCAGTAAGTCACAGCATCAAACATGGTATTTCCTGCTGCCTCTAGGTGGCGCTATGAGTGTTACTGAATTATGCCATGTTGATGTGTTCAGGCCTGGACCCTTATAAAACGTGTGAAGTCAGGGGCAGATCGGACAATGTATGCCTGAATTACATCAGCTTCCTGTTTCATGGCGAAACATTACACTTTGCCAGGCCGCCACGGACACGCCCTCCAATGAAAAGTCAAAAGCTCCGCAATTTAGCATCGCAAAGGCCTTTAGATGATACTGACCAAATATGATGATGATCGGATTAAATCTCTAGGAGGAGTTCGTTAAAGTACGACGCTTGGAAATGTCAAAAAATGACAGAGAAAATTCAAAATGGCAGATTTCCTGTGGGGTTTAGAGCTTAGCTCCAAGAGACTTTTTTGTAGGTCTTGGAGCAATAGATGATCCTACCAAATTTCGTATCTGTAAGTTTTTCGTAGTGGGGGGGCTGTTCTCTTGAAATTTTGCAGGTGGCGCTATCGAGCCATTTTTACACGCCCACTTCTGACGCCTATACTTTTCGGGTATGTTTAGGCCCTCAAAAATGCGATCCATTTCGAAGAAGAAGAAGAAGAAGAAGAAGAAGAAGAAGAAGAAGAAGAAGAAGAAGAAGAAGAAGAAGAAGAAGAAGAAGAAGAAGAAGAAGAAGAAACGAAGCAAAAACAATAGGGTCCTCACACCCTGGTGTGCTCGGGCCCTAATAATAATAATAAACGGAGCAAAAACAATAGGGCTTTGCACCTTTCGGTAATAAAAAATATAGCTGCAAGCAGCAATGGCGGGCCCTCGCACGTTTTTTTACCGCTACACGGTGCGTTCGAGAAAACGATGCACGGTGGGCAAGGGCATCAAGTGGGTAAATACCAGTGGGCTATTTCATGTTGTTACTGAGCCATTTGGGGACTGTAGCTAAAAAAACCCCACATTTTAGACAAACAGGGGCACTAGTGAGCCACTTAAGAGACACGCCTATGTCTGACCTTTTTGTGCAAACTAAACAGCCGACAACTCTGATGTGTGTGCCAACTTTAAGGTTAATCTAATCACGCCAAGAGCCTTAAATATGCCTGAAATAAAAGTAAAGTTTGCGGCATTGCCATGGAAACAGCGTTCGAGACAACCAAAAATCCCTTCGCAATTTATCATCTACTATGTCTCGGCTTCATGTTGACCACTTTTGGTGTCAATCGCATGATTATTCTAGAAGGAGTATTTAAAAGAACATCGGCGTCAACTGAAAGGCTTAAATATGCCTTTAAAATGAAAGTAAAATTTGACGCGTTGCCATGGGAACAGCGTTCGAGATATCAAAAATCCCTTCGCAATTTATCATCTACTATGTCTCGGCATCATGTTGACCACTTTTGGTGTCAATTGCATGATTTTTCTAGAAGGAGTATTTAAAAGAACATAGCATGGAACTGTCAAAAAAAATCCAGCTTTGTGACTGACACACTTCCTGGCGCCTGGTGGTGGCGCTATACCCGGGAGTCACAATAGGCACATCGATGCGATCGGAATCTTCAGACGAACAAACACCCCGCATGGCATCACAATAAGATATTTTTTGCCTTAGAAATTAGACACTTCCTGTTTCTCTAAATTCGCCATAAATTCGTCGCCTCGCCATGGCAGAACCGTTCGAGATATCAAAAATCCCTTCGCAATTTAGCAAGTACAATGTCTCGACATCATGGTCACCACGTTTGGTGTCAATCCCATGAATCCACTAGGAGGAGTATTTAAAAGTTCAAAGAATGCATTTTTTAAACAATCCAAAATAGCCGACTTCCTGTTGGGCGGAGCTTAAATGTTAGAGGGCGAAAGTTGTTGGGGTCGATGAGATCTATATGCGTACCAACTCTCGTACATGTGCGTACATTTTTGCCCGATCTGTGCATCAATGTTTTTTTTTGGATTACAGGGGGCGCTATAGAGCCCCCGTGCCACGCCCGTGTTCCAGCCTTTGGATTTCTGCGATGACGGACGACTCTGACGTCTGTGCCAAATTTCAAGAGTTTTCGAGTATGTAAAGGCCCCCAAAATGTCCAAAAGTGTTAAAAAAAAATAAAAATAAAAAAAAAATATAGCTGCAAGCAGCAATGGCGGGCCCTCGCACGTTTTTTTACCGCTACACGGTGCGTCCGAGAAAACAATGCACGGTGGGCAAGGGCATCAAGTGGGTAAATATCAGTGGGCTATTTAATGTTGTTACTGAGCCATTTGGGGACTGTAGGTAAAAGAAACCCCACATTTTAGACAAACGGGGGCGCTAGTGAGCCACTAAAGAGACACGCCTTTGTCTGACCTATTTGTCCACTCTGAACAGCCGACAACTCTGATGTTTGTGCCGACTTTTAGGTTAACCTAAGCACGCCAAGAGTCCTAAATATGCCTGAAATAAATGTAAAGTTTGGGGCGTTGCCATGGGAACAGCGTTCGAGATATCAAAAATCCCTTCGCAATTTATCATCTACTATGTCTCGGCATCATGTTGACCGCTTTTGGTGTCAATAGCATGAATATCCTAGAAGGAGTATTTAAAGGAACATCGGCGTCAACTGAAAGGCTTAAATATGCCTTTAAAATGAAAGTAAAATCTGACGCGTTGCCATGGGAACAGCGTTTGAGATATCAAAAATCCCTTCGCAATTTATCAACTACAATGTCTCAGCATTATGTTGACAACTTCTGGAGTCAATCACATTATTTCCTCAGGAGGAGTATTTAAAAATTTACCGCATGCAGCTGTAAGGTTTAAATATGCCTTAAAAATGAAAGTAAAGTTTGACAGGTTGTCATGGGAACAGCGTTTGAAATATCAAGAATCCCTTCGCAATTTATCATCTACAATATCTCGGCTTCATGTTGACCACTTTTGGTGTCAATCGCATGAATATTCTAGAAGGAGTATATAAAAGTTCACTGCATGCAACTGTACGGCTTAAATATGCCTTTAAAATGAAAGTAAAGTTTGACACGTTGCCATGGGAATAGCGTTCGAGATATCAAAAATCCCTTCGCAATTTATCATCTACAATGTCTCGGCATCATGTTGACCACTTCTGGTGTTAATCGCATGAATATCCTAGAAGGAGTATATTAAAGGAACATCGGCGTCAACTAAAAGGCTTAAATATGCCTTTAAAATGAAAGTAAAGTTTGACGCGTTGCCATGGGAACAGCGTTTGAGATATCAAAAATCCCTTCGCAATTTATCATCTACAATCTCTCGGCTTCATGTTCACCACTTTTGGTGTCAATTGCATGATTTTTCTAGAAGGAGTATTTAAAAGAACATAGCATGGAATTGTCAAAAAAAATCCAGCTTTGTGACTGATACACTTCCTGGCGCCTGGTGGTGGCGCTATACCCGGGAGTCACAAAAGGCACATCGATGCGATCGGAATCTTCAGACGAACAAACACCCTGCATGGCATCACAATAAGATATTTTTTGCCTTAGAAATTAGACACTTCCTGTTTCTCTAAATTCGCCATAAATTCGTCGCCTCGCCATGGCAGAACCGTTCGAGATATCAAAAATCCCTTCGCAATTTAGCAAGTACAATGTCTCGACATCATGATCACCACGTTTGGTGTCAATCCCATGAATCCACTAGGAGGAGTATTTAAAAGTTCAACGAATGCATTTTTTAAACAATCCAAAATAGCCGACTTCCTGTTGGGCGGAGCTTAAATGTTAGAGGGCGAAAGTTGTTCGGGTCGATGAGATCTATATGCGTACCAACTCTCGTACATGTGCGTAAATTTTTGCCCGATCTGTGCATCAATGTTTTTTTTTGCATTACAGGGGGCGCTATAGAGCCCCCGTGCCACGCCCGTGTTCCAGCCTTTGGATTTCTGCGATGACGGACGACTCTGACGTCTGTGCCAATTTTCAAGAGTTTTCGAGTATGTTAAGGCCCCCAAAAAGTCCAAAAGTGTTAAAAAAAATAAAAAAATAAATAAAAATAAAAATAAAAATAATAATCCGAGCAAAAACAATAGGGCTTCGCACCTACGGTGCAGGCCATTCTGGCCTGCTCCTCGGTGCTCGAGCCCTAATAAAAAAATATAGCTGCAAGCAGCAATGGTGGGCCCTCGCACGTTTTTTTACCGCTACACGGTGCGTCCGAGAAAACGATGCACGGTGGGCAAGGGCATCAAGTGGGTAAATATCAGTGGGCTATTTAATGTTGTTACTGAGCCATTTGGGGACTGTAGGTAAAAGAAACCCCACATTTTAGACAAACGGGGGCGCTAGTGAGCCACTTAAGAGACACACCTATGTCTGACCTGTTTGTGCACACTTAACAGCCGACAACTCTGATGTGTGTGCCGACTTTTAGGTTAATCTAAGCACGCCAAGAGTCCTAAATATGCCTGAAATAAATGTAAAGTTTGGGGCGTTGCCATGGGAACAGCATTCGAGATATCAAAAATCCATTCGTAATTTATCATCTACAATGTCTCGGCATCATGTTGACCACTTCTGGTGTCAATCGCATGATTATTCTAGAAGGAGTATTTAAAAGAACATCGGCGTGAACTTAAAGGCCTAAATAAGCCTTTAAAATGAAAGTAAAGTTTGGCGCGATGCCATGGGAACAGCGTTCGAGATATCAAAAATCCCTTCGCAATTTATCATCTACAATGTCTCAGCATTATGTTGACCACTTCTGGAGTCAATCACATTATTTACCCAGGAGGAGTATTTAAAAGTTTACCGCATACAGCTGTAAGGTTTAAATATGCCTTAAAAATGAAAGTAAAGTTTGACAGGTTGCCATGGGAACAGCGTTCGAGATATCAAAAATCCCTTCGCAATTTATCATCTACAACAGAGGTGTAAAGTACTTGAGTAATTTTACTTGATTACTGTACTTAAGTATTATTTTTGGGGATTTTTACTTTACTTGAGTACAATTTAAAATCAGTACTTTTACTTTTACTTCATTACATTTTTTAAGAAAAAAAAGTACTTTTTACTCCTTACAATTTTATTTACAGTCAAAAAGTACTTATTTTTTAGAGATCACTTTATTCTATTTTCCCTTATTCTTACCAAACCAATTGAATTGTGCTGACGGCCAGTTATTTATTTTCCTTGGCCGGGAAACAGCGTGCCACTCCCTGAAATTCATAGGGTCGTAGCTCAGGCACCTTCAGTCCGGGGTGTTCGCCCTTCGGGTCCCTTATCCTACCTGAGAGGGCCTTTTCAACGAGCCAACCCCCGACTCTCTAACCCTTTCTGTAGCCGACGGTCTCCTGAATTTCAAACGTCCGTGGCTCGGTCGCTTTAAGTCCTAGGCATTCACCCTTGGCGTCCCTTATCCTACCTGAGAGGGCCTTTCCAATGAGCCAACCCTGACGCTCTAACCCTTTCCCCGGCTGAGATACACTTTCCCCGGCTGAGATACAGCGGTCATTCCCCTGATTTTCCCACAACTGTAGCTTGGATGCCTTTGGGTCGCTTATACCCGAGGGGACTTAAGGTGCCCGAGCTACAGACGTGGAAAAAATCTGGGAAAGGACCACCGTATCTCGGCCGGGGAAAGGGCTAGAGACTCGTGGGTGGCTTGTTGTAAAGGCCCTCTTGGGTAGGATAAGGGACCTGAAGAGCGAACGCCCTGGACTTACGGTACCTGAGCTAAGGCCAAGGAAAAATCCGGGAAGGGTTGACCATATCTCGGCCCGAGAAAGGGCTAGAGACTCGCGAGTGGGCTCGTCGGATAAAGATTTTTTTGCTTCTTTGAAACCGACAACACATTAAGCCAGCAAAGAGTTGGATGGATATCTGGCCTGAGTTTCAGACACCAGGAAGTCTCTGCTCACATTCCCTGCTATTTGCAGCCTCTCTATCAAGACTAAGACCTTGTTCACGCTGTCAGTCCAAATCTGATTTTGTTGCATGTCTGACTGGACAGACTCACTGTCCACATTGTGTATCACAACTGTTAAGATCCGATCTGTGCGTCCTGTAGGGTTTTGCCATTTTCTGGATTATCTGCACTGTTTCTATGGGAATGACGTCACACTGGCACAACAATCGTGTTCACATTTTACGTGACGCAACAGCATGACGTAACCGAAAAGCTACAAAAATACGATCAGAGCGGTCAGACTTAAATGTATTTCTGGAAATGTGATTTGAAAAGTATTTCAAACCACCTCTGGATATAGCTTGAAACAGAAAAGAAAAAAAACTGATTTCATGTGGTTTTTAGCCGTTCACACGTTCTAAATGTGATTGGGTTCCAATCGAATATGCACCAAAATCAGATTTGGACTGACAGTGTGAACAAGAACTAATACAACTCTTTCTGCACTGGCTGTCTGTGAGATGCTTGATTCTCAATTTTGAAAATCAGCTTCTGCTTTAGTTAAATTCGAGTAGCATGTTGCATACTGAAATTAGGTCGTTTTATATTTTGATAATGAAATACAATTAAATACAAACAGTTGTAAAGCAGGATAAAAACCTGTATGTGGTGCATTCACTTCATGTTTTTAGAGATTAAAAGGTTAAACAAGAATCTCTAGTTTAAATTTTTCCTGTTACTTTTACTTTTTTAATACTCAAGTACAATTTTAATGTGGTACTTTTTACTTTTACTCAAGTATAATTCTGGCCAGATACTTTTACTTTTAATTGAGTAAAATTTACACTCAGTACTTGTACTTTCACTTGAGTAACATTTTTGAGTACTTTTTACACCTCTGATCTACAATGTCTTGGCATCATGTTGACCACTTTTGGTGTCAATCGCATAAACATTGTAGGAGGAGTATTTAAAAGAACATCGCATGGAACTGTCAAAAAAAATCCACCTTTGTGACTGACACACTTCCTGGCGCCTGGTGGTGGCGCTATACCCGGGAGTCACAATAGGCACATCGATGCGATCAGAATCTTCAGACGAACAAACACACCGCGTGTCATCACAATAAGACATTTTTTGCCTTTGATATTAGACACTTCCTGTTTCTCTGATGTCGCCATAAATTTGTCGCCTCGCCATGGCAACACCGTTCGAGATATCAAAAATCCCTTCGCAATTTAGCAAGTCCAATGTCTCAACATCATGTTCACCACGTTTGGTGTCAATCGCATGCATCCTCTAGGAGGAGTATTTAAAAGTTCAACGCATGCATTTATTAAACAATCCAAAATAGCCGACTTCCTGTTGGGCGGAGCTTAACTGTTAGAGGGCGAAAGTTGTTCGGGTCGATGAGATCTATATGCGTACCAACTCTCGTACATGTGCTTACATGTTTGCCCGATCTGCGCAACAATGTTTGTTTTTGCATTACAGGGGGCGCTACAGAGCCCCCGTGCCACGCCCGTGTTCCAGCCTTTGCCCGGTCGCAATGACGGACGACTTTGACGTGTGTGCCAAATTGCAAGAGTTTTCGAGTATGTTTAGGCACCCAAAATGGCCAAAAGTGTTAAAAAAAAAAAAAAAATAATAATAATAATAATAATAATAATCCGAGCAAAAACAATAGGGCTTCGCACCATTCGGTGCAGGCCATTCTGGCCTGCTCCTCGGTGCTCGGGCCCTAATAAAAAAAAAAAAAATAATAAATCCGAGCAAAAACAATAGGGCTTCGCACCTACGGTGCAGGCCATTCTGGCCTGCTCCTCGGTGCTCGGGCCCTAATAAATCCGAGCAAAAACAATAGGGCTTCGTACCTTTCGGTGCAGGCCATTCTGGCCTGCTCCTCGGTGCTCGGGCCCTAATAATAAACGGAGCAAAAACAATAGGGTCCTCACACCCTGGTGTGCTCGGGCCCTAATAAACTGAGGACTGTAAGTTATTGAACCTTATAAACATTTTCATGCAGATACAGTCCCATAGACAAAAGGAACATAACAGCAGCTAAAATTCAATTAGGAATTAGACTTGGACATTAGGGATGCACAATCTTGATTTTTCATGGCCGATTTTTATACCGATTTTCTTAAAAAGCAAATTGTCCGATTCTGATCCGATTTCCAGGTTTTTTTTCTTATCAAGCAACAAACGAGAAAGAATGAAAGTATACATAAACAATATGTTTATTTGGTATTTAACAGGCTAAACTTGGTTTGGCTATTGAAAACAATAACTTTAACCATCTTAAATTAACAGCAGTAACTGTGCAGTAGGCTACGTTCAATACAAACATAAGTGGTTAAATGAGACCATGACATGGATGGTTGAGTGAGGATTGATGGTCTTGCCTGTTTTGCATTATCAACAGACTTTTGATACTTATTGTGTTCTATCAAGTGATGAATTTATGTGTCTGACAAAGTTTGCGGCGAATGCAGGGCTCTCAGGTTTTATTTAAAAGTTTGGAGAGAGATAACATCTGTTAGGGGAGAGGCCCCTCTGCCCCACCAAATTCTCAAGTTTTTGCTAGCAGTTCGATGTTACCTATTATTCATAACTGACCAGCACAAATATAAATTATAACAATTGGTAAGTCTGATAAGAGAGAGAGAGACGCAAGAGAGAGAGATGCAAGAGAGAGACGCAAGAGAGACAGACGCAAGAGAGAGACGCAAGAGAGAGAGACGCAAGAGAGAGAGACGCAAGAGAGTGGCCACACTGTTGTCGGAGCTCTGTCGAGATCATCATCTAAATCCTATTTTTCTACTATCTTGTTCCTATCTATATAATATAACTCACTAGTTCATCTTAGGAATACCTTACCGTGACGATTATTCAACAGTATCAGTAACTGAAACGATTTATCGCTGGTAAACACCCAGTATTAGCATATAGCCCGCTAGCGTAAACAAACGGGGAAACGCTGCTCCGTGCATTGGAGCTCCGTCGAGGTCATCATCTAAATCCTATTTTCTTACTATCTCGTTCCTATCTATATAATATAACGTACAAATTTATCTTAGGAATACTTTACCGTGACGATTATTGAACAGTATTAATAAGTAAAACGATCTATCACTAGTAAACACCTAGTGTTAGCATATAGCCCGCTAGCACTCGCTCACTGTTTGTTTACTGTAAATCTGCCTTCCTTTTCGATCTATTGGTGGACACATCCGATGTATGTTTTTCAGACCTTTCCTCACCAGAGCGGGAAGCTGTGGAGGAGTTGTTGCCCGGCATTCGCACCAGACGGTACAGCTTGCCACACATCACCCTGGCTCCAGGCACCCGGAGACGACCAAGGCATGCAACGAGCGAGCACCCATCTCGATGCAGCTTCACGGACCGCGTTCGGGCGAACGGAGACGCTATCGCACAGCATGAAAACGGTAAGACTCCGCTTGTCATTGTAACCTGCACTACTTGCCACATGTACAGTTTAGCTTCTTCCGTCAGCACAGAGGGGTTTACATGTGTTAAATGTATTGAAGTAGTAAGGCTAACGGAGAAGGTTGCAGAACTAGAAGCGCACATCCGAACGCTCGTTGAGGACGGTAAAACCGCTAATGTTAATGTTTCAAACACTGTTTCGGGTGCGCCTACTGTAACGCGTAGTACACATAGCTCGGTTTCGGCAACTGAGTTAACACGGCCGACTAACTGGGTGACTATCAGGCGGCGTAGTCATATTCGATGCCCATCGAAGTCCCCCCTAGTAATTTCTAACAGATTCGACATCCTAAGCAATACACCGGCTGAGACATCTGTTAAAGGTGCCCTTGTTATTGGAGACTCGATACTAAAGAACGTGAACATTGAGGCACCAGCCACCATAGTTGACTGTATACCGGGAGCCAGATCGTCAGACATTAGATCCAAACTTAAAATGCTGGCTAATGCTAAGCGTAAGTTTTCAAAAATTGTTATTCATGCCGGCGCAAATGACACCAGACTCCGCCAGTCGGAGATCACAAAAGAAACTATTAAAGAGGTGTGTGAAATTGCAAAAAAAATGTCAGATAATGTAATATGCTCTGGTCCCCTCCCCGCCTACCGGGGTGATGAAACTTATAGCAGATTAGTGTCTCTTCACCACTGGATGTCAAAATGGTGCCCTCAGCATAACGTAGTGTTTATAGACAATTGGAAGCACTTCAGGGGGAGACCTGACCTGCTAAAGAGAGATGGCCTTCATCCGTCATCGGAAGGAAATGCTATACTCTCTAGAAATCTGACCAATACTCTTAATTCTAATACAGTCTGACTACCCAGGGCCCAGGTCAGGAAACAGATAGATCGGCCTACCCGTCCATCTGTTAGCTGCTCTGACATGTCAAGATCACATATATCGCAGAACTTAGAGTCTATCTTACCAGAGTATCAACACATTTCAACTGTGTGCGTTCCTCGAACAAAAGAATACAGAGCACCGTTTACCTCGTCTCGTACAAATCTTACTAACATAAAATTAGAAAACAATACGTTTACAGATGAACCTCGAATGTTAAAATTCGGCCTTCTTAACATTAGATCGCTTACCAATAAGGAACCCATTGTCAATGAAATAATTACTGACCAAAACTTAGATGCACTCTCTTTAACAGAAACCTGGCTTAAAGCAGACGATTACATTAGTTTAAACGAATCCACCCCACAAGACTACTATTACAAACATGAACCGCGATTAAAGGGGAGAGGGGGTGGTGTAGCTACAATATACAACAACATTTTTAAAGTTAACCAAAAATCTGAACTAAAATTTAATTCATTTGAAATAATGCTATTAAATATGGAAATAACTGATCGTAACCATAAACAGCTCTCTTTTGTCCTTGCTACAATCTATAGACCTCCGGGCCATCATGCAGATTTTCTTAAAGAAATATCAAATTTCCTGTCTGACCTCGTAGTCACTGTAGATAAAGCTCTTATCGTTGGTGACTTTAATATACACGTTGATAACCCAACAGATACATTAGGATTAGCGTTTATAGATATTCTAAATTCTCTCGATATTAGACAAAACGTGACAGGGCCCACGCATACCCGTAGGCACACATTAGACTTATATATATATATCTCCCAAGGGTTGTATATATATATATCTCCCAAGGGTTTTTTCCTCCTAGGACTTTTTTTTACTTCCCCGTAAAAAATTCCGGGGTTTTTTTCTCCTAGGGGGTTTTTCAACCCGGGAAGGCAGCCTTTTTGGGCTTAACTTCTATACGTTACATTAGTAATACGTTTGCTTCTAATGTTGATTTATAGCCGCAGCAAATTTAGCTGCTTGTGCTATCATGTATTATGTTATGCTATCTGTCGATTTTCTGTGCTTTTCACTACATCTATTATGTAAAGCTGCTTTGATACAATTACCAAATTGTGAAAAGCGCTATATAAATAAAATTGAATTGAATTGAATTGAACTTAATTCTGTCACTCGGGCTCAATATTAATGAAATCGAGATATCACCTCAGAGCGATGCAGTTTCAGACCATTGCCTTGTCTCATACACGGTACTTCTAGATAGGATCACTCGATCCACAATATGCTACCGACTAGACAGAACAATAATTTCAACCACTAAAGATAACTTTATTAGCACTCTTCCAGACCTGTTCCAAATGAAACATGTAGCAGATAATCCTGAAGATCTAGATATTGTAATAGAAAACCTGAACAGTATTTGTTCTAACACATTGGATGCCGTAGCTCCAATTCGAAAAAAGAGAATCAAAGAAAAAACGCCAGCTCCATGGTACGACCATCATACCGCATCCCTTAAAAAGGCTGCTAGAAAAATTGAAAGAAATTATAGAAGCACAAAGTTAGAGGTATGGCGTGCAGCATAGAAAGAGAGTGTTAAACACTACAGACAGGCTATAAAAATTGCCAGATCTACGTATCTCAGCAATCTTATTAAAGAAAATCATAATAACCCTCGCTTCCTCTTTAGCACAGTTGCGAAACTGACTAGAAATAAAGAACAAACAGAACCCCCTAATAAACTCCCACACAATAGTAATGACTTCATGAACTTCTTTACTAAGAAAATTATGATTATTAGGGAAAACATTGTAGGTACCCAAGCAGCCACCACTCTACCCAGTAATATATTTAACGCTAGCTTACCATACGAACATCTTGAGTCATTTAAACCTACTACAATAGAAGAGCTATCTAAATTAGTAGCGTCATCCAAATCATCATCCTGTATATTGGACCCTGTTCCCACAAAATTACTCAAAGAGGTATTCCCTGACTGTAGTGTCTAACCCAGTACTAAATGTATTTAACTCATCACTAGAATTAGGCTACGTTCCAACAGCTTTCAAATTAGCAGTTATTAGACCGCTCATTAAAAAAACAAACCTTGACCAGGGAGATCTAAATAACTTTAGACCAATCTCAAATCTCCCTTTTCTTTCCAAAATATTAGAAAAAGTAGTGGCAAGCCAGCTACGTACATTCTTAGCAAATAATAGTACATATGAAAAGTTCCAATCAGGATTCAGGCCCCACCATAGCACAGAGACAGCGCTGCTTAGAGTTACAAATGACCTTCTCCTAACATCCGATCGTGGCGAAATATCACTCCTTATATTATTAGACCTTAGTGCAGCCTTTGACACAATAGATCACACAATCTTACTTAATAGGCTAGAAAACTATGTTGGCATCAGTGGTCAAGCGCTAGCCTGGTTCAGATCGTATCTAACCAATCGCTATCACTTTGTTTATGTAAATGAGGAGGAGTCACATCACTCCCTGGTTAAATACGGCGTACCGCAGGGATCAGTTTTAGGTCCTATCCTGTTCTCGTTATATATGTTACCTCTGGGAGATATCATCAGGAATCATAACATACAGTTTCACTGCTACGCAGATGACACTAGGGCTGTTCCGAATACCATTTTTTGAGCTTCGAAGCTCTAGTAGAAATAAAATCGAATATTCGAAGCTTCGGAAGGAGGGGCTGAAAATATTTTTCTCTTTAATAAAGGCAGGAATCTGTGTGTGTGTGTGTGTGTGTCTGTTTATCTACAGTTTTATTATGTGGCGGATGTGTTGCTGCGGACTCAAGGGAGTGTAGTGCCTTTTTTTCGTGCAATATGGACATGTGACACGTTTAGAATAAACTTTAAGAAATAAACTTTAAAAATACTACAGAACAGCGCAAGCTGGAAGCGGCGTGCCCCTCTCACGCGTCCTGCGAGAACAGCATTAGTGAAACAAAACACAAGAGCAATACTTTTAATAAGGTAGCCTAACATTTTTCTAACAAATAAACATTCCCGTATCAGAAATTAGCAGCACAGTAATTACTGACAACGTAGGGTAGGCTATTTAAATAAACAACGAAAATAAATGAACGAAGTTCAACAAACTGTAATAAAACGGTAGCATACTTTCAAAATCAAGTTTATTTATAACACTTACACCATCAATATGTTTTTTCATCAGCAGAACAATAAAGAAGATATTTTGCAGAAACCCCAGTGCTCCGTCATGCAAGTCAACCGATCCGCACACTTTAACAGCTAAAGCATATATATCCAATACAAAAGTAATCCCCCATAACTCTGTGTGACATATTGACGTCTTGTGAAGCAAATCAATCAGTTTTTGCAAGAAACTGAACGTTATTTACAACACTATTAGCGTGAATGCCAAAGCAGGAAGCGCGCTTTCCGTTCGAGGCGATCTCTTCCACTGGTGCTGTTTGATGGCTGTTGACTATGGATGTTGGTCTCTCTGCGCCACCTACAGAGCGGGAGCGTGAAGCGCACTTCCTGCTTGGCAAAAGCTCTGCATTAACGCTGAAAAATATTTATATATATATATATATTCGAATCTCAAAACTGAAAATCGAATGTCAACCCACGGAACGAATATTCGAATATTCGAATTTTCTGGTCCAGCCCTAGATGACACACAGCTTTACATCTCCTCACATCCTAGCGAAACATACAATTTTTCTAAGCTATCAGACTGCATCAGCGATATAAGTGACTGGATGGCACATAACTTTCTTATGCTAAACTCCAATAAGACAGAGATACTTGTTATCGAACCGAATCGCTACAAATATAATATGACAGACTACAAGTTGCCCATAGATGGCTGCACTGTGGTGCCAACCTCCACGGTTAAGAATTTAGGTGTGATGTTCGACAGAAATTTATCCTTCGACAGCCATATCTCCAATGTCTGCCGCACAGCATTCTTCCACCTTAGAAATATCTCAAAAATATGCCATATGTTGTCTGCATCAGATGCAGAGAAGCTTATCCACGCTTTTATGACCTCTAGAATAGACTATTGTAACTCGTTACTCGGAGGATGCCATGCAAATCAGGTAAACAAGCTTTAGCTAGTTCAAAACGCTTCTGCGAGAGTTCTTACTCGATCTAAGAAGTATGACCGCATAAGCCCAATTCTGGCATCTTTACACTGGCTACCAGTTAAATATCGTATACAATTTAAAATATTACTAATCACCTACAAAGCCTTAAATGGCCTAGCACCCTCATATCTTAGAGAATTATTATCAGAATACAATCCATCACGTGCATTGCGGTCACAAAATTCTGGCCTCTTAATAATCCCTAAAATATCAAAAGTGTCTAAAGGTGGCAGATCCTTTTCCTACTTAGCCCCTAAGCTATGGAATGATTTACCAACCGACGTCCGAAAATCAGAGACAGTAGATAACTTTAAATCTAGACTTAAAACTTTTCACTTTAACAAGGCATTCGCATAGTTTGTTTTAGCAATAGTACTTATCTCCCAATAGCTAGCTTGTACAACCTAATAAATTAATGAATAAATTAAAACCTTTTTTTCGTCAACACTCCAAAGCATGGTAAATGTCATTAATACTCTTTAGTAATATGCTGAAACTTTGAATTGGTTGTCGATTGAGTCTTAATTGCCAAATATGGTCGGTTTGCAATTTTGGCCTTTTTCCCATGGCCTTAAAATAGTATGTCATACAGAACCGTTTGCCACTGTACGTTAGTATTAACGACGGCAGTGGGGCCTCTGGCCTTAGTCAAACGAGTTCTGTTTCTGTTTCTAAAATCATCAACTATATGTAATACACTTATTTCCCAATAGCTAGCTTGTACAACCTAATAAATAAATAAATTAATGAATAAACTAAAACCTTTTTTTCGTCAACATTCCAAAACATGGTAAATGTCATTAATACTCTTTAGTAATATGCTGAAACTTTGCATTGGTTGTCGATTGAGTCTTAATTGCCAAATATGGTCGGTTTGCAATTTTTGGCCTTTTCCCCTGGCCTTAAAAATAGTATACAGAACCGCTTGCCACTGTACGTTAGTATTAACGACGGCAGTGGGGCCTCTGGCCTTAGTCAAACGAGTTCTGTTTCTAAAATCATCAACTATATATGTAATACACTTAACCAGCAATAGTTAGCCTGCCCGGAACCGAGCTGACTAAAATCCACATTACTGTGTGACACTTGCTTTTTATGTGAACGGCCCCTACGCTAATAAGATTTTGTTTCTCTCTCCCTGTCTCGTCCTTGATCACGAGGACCAAGGCCGCCTTAATGCACGGGCTTACCTGGGCTGAAGCCCAGGGGCCTCCCAAGTTCAGGGGCCTCCCAAGTTCACGTTTATATTGTTTTGTAACTTGTCAGGTTATCTGTCAATCACTCTAACTGCACGTTACATGACTGCTGATTGGTCCGTGGTAACTTACTGTGAAATAAAATATCAGACGTAACAGATTTTTCTATTCCGCGTAATGTAATTAAGTGCGCGTTGTCAACTTGGCATTCCTGCATGTTAGACTGAGTGTGACAGAGAAACGGGAAATAATCCACCAACAAATGAAAGAGTAATTTCTGAAATCTCATAATAAGCACTGCAGGTCTCTCTCTCTCTCTTTCGCGCGCGCGCCCGCTCTCTCTGTGCTCGTGCAGCTGTCTGAGTCTCTGGCATGCAGAAGTCTCTCCAACTGTGCGCAAGATACTGTGCCGCCAAATAAAGAAAGGAGTTCCCGAACATATTAATGCTGTTCGTTGTTATAAAGTTTAAGTTTACTCGCGTTTATATCAGTGACGCGTGCGCAGCCGGAGCGATGTAGTTTGACGCGATGTTAGCTCACAGTACACATCTGTTGGTTTAGAAAGACGACGCAACGGTAAATGTGCAAGTCAAAGCGCGACAAGACCATCTCAAATAATCATCCCCTGATCGCACCATTCATATTTATAATCTCCTTATCTAAAGATCTTATATACAGGTATGTTCCCTGTCTGTTTTGTGCATATTCATACGTGTTCGTTTTAGCATAAATACTAAATACAATGCATACTATATCTTCAATAGCCTACAAAATAAATAACTGATTAAAAAACAAGATTCTGTCTATAAAGACGTATATTTTGTTAACATTAATGCATTTTCACTTTAAAACTAACTTTAACTTCTTATATTTTTAAACTGTGGTGAGCATTTAGTTAGTGAGTGGCAATTTTCTGCAAATTTGTATATTCCAAAAACTATAAAGCTTATAAACATAATATACTCTCACACATTTTGGTTTTATTTTCACCACAAGTTGCTGTGTGTGGTTGTTAAATAAAGTGTCTTGTGTTTATGCTCAAGTGGGCTCAGTGATATGTTAATAATGATATTATGGTGTTTTCTGGGTCAAAGAGGGAAAACTCACTGTTGTATGTATTGAAAGAAACTAATGCATTTTGTGATGTAGATTACCTAGATATTACACTTATTTTTTTTTAAATGAGACTATAAATTGAGGGTATGGGGGGCCTCCAAAACATCTCAGCCCCAGGGCCTCACATTGGGTTAAGGCGGCCCTGACGAGGACAATAGACCCTTTGCACGTGACGTCACGGTCTACTCCCGCGAATTATGGACGCCATGACGGACGGCGGAAGTGCTATATTGTAGACGGACGGCAAGCCGAACAAGTACGTGTTTGTGTTCGTTAGGGTCATAAAATGGTTATTTCGTGTTGCTATGATGCACCTACCATTACAGAAAAGTGGCATAAATACATTATTTTTACATGAATGTTATTGTTTAATGCTGCAGTGACCATAAAGTTATAGCTGCTAACTCCCACGCATCGCAATTGACCCCATTCTCACGCCACACATCCATTTTCACGATGTAAGTAGCTAAACCAGTGCTCGCAGTACTGACACTTTTATATTTAAGCGTACCTTCACTGTCTTTTGCGTGCCACCACTTCTCATGTTGCTGGTACTTTGCTGCAAAGAGTCAAAGAGCATTTCACTTTATGTGGCGCTGCGCAGGAAGTTCGGCAGCGAGGACATCAGAGTACCGCGAGAGCAAGTCGAAATGTTACAAAAGGGTCCGCCTTTACCTTTGCTCTCGCGTTACTCTGATGTCATACGCCGATCAGTCAGCTCCGCACCAGTCGAACACACAAAGCGTCAAGGTCTGGATGAAAAGCAGAGACCTGCCCGGATTCCACGCACGCAGATACCCTCAGAAAACAGCAATTTTAAGCAACCATCACTTGCGTGTGCATGTTTGCAAGCAGTACAAGCCTGCGTGATGTTTGCGGTGACAGGTTTTAATAAAAAAAAGTCAATTGATATTTGACATCTATAAACAATAATATATACGAAATATAATTATATGGTCTTGACATACACATTATCTGTTGCTTTAGTTTAATATAAACTACTCATTTGGTTTATTTGATTTTGACAGTCCCTCTATCACAAATCATCACTTTACGCTTCTCTTTCTCAGTGGATAAACTGAATCAAAGCTGCTGTTATCTGCAGTTATACATTTTACAGAGACCAGTAGCCCATTCATTAGATTTTATCAGAAGAAAAGCATAATAGAAGTGTATAAAATAATAGTAAAGACTCTAATCTCAGGCATTTAAACTCAGTAAAAGCTTTTATTTCAATTTAATTTCTAAAATATGATTCGATTTGTACTGTGAACCATTTTACCGCAGTCTTTTCCAACAATTTAACACAGAAATAGCTAAAATCCACACTATTATCAATTGGCAAATGGTTAGGACTCAGAAGTTGGCAGCTCTGCAGACTTTTAAAAGCCTTAAGATCAGCACCAGTCTATGAGGATATCCCGTTTACCACATAGTGGTACAAATCATGCGGGCTGAAGTCGGGCAGATTCGGCGATTTAATGAGGTCCGTGAAAATTGAAGGAGGAAGAAGGTAAGGGTCGGTATCCAGTCCCGCTATCTCTAACTTCTCTAAATAGCGCTTTTTGTGAGGACCTACCAAATGCCCTACCTCGACCGATAACGGAACAACAACTTCCTTAATATAAGAAGCCATGTATTTTAGTGTAATATATATTTAAACTGTTTAAAACTAATCAAAAATCCCGCTCGTCTATTACTAATCAACCTAGTGCGCCAGTGATTTTGCCGTCCAGCATGGCGTCGTCACGTGGTCTAGGTCACGTGTTTGCAAAGGGTCTATAAGACAAACAGATCCAGTTCCGGTAAATGTGAAAGTCGGCACACCTCTGATCTACTGGCTGTTCTTCAACGTGATGTCCAGCTGATTACTGACCAAAGACCACCGGCAGAACCCGCTTAATCTCCTTCCGTTTCAATGTGTATATATATATATCTCCCAAGGGTTTTTTCCTCCTAGGACTTTTTTTTTTACTTCCCCGGAAAAAATTCCGGGGTTTTTTTCTCCTAGGGGGTTTTTTAACCCGGGGAGGCAGCCTTTTTGGGCTTAACTTCTATACGTTACATTAGTAATACGTTTGCTTATAATGTTGATTTATAGCCGCAGCAAATTTAGCTGCTTGTGCTATCGTGTATTATGTTATGCTATCTGTCGATTTTCTGTGCTTTTCACTACATCTATTATGTAAAGCTGCTTTGATACAATTACCAAATTGTGAAAAGCGCTATATAAATAAAATTGAATTGAATAAAAGACAGACAAATTTATCCAAATTAAATAAATTGCTCTACATATAAAAAAATACAAATGTATCAAAATTAAAATTAAATCTGTATTATATACAGTAGGATTGCAGCACTTGCCATCAGCGTGTATTTTAAGCTGTGTTTAAGAGAGAGATAAGGTTACATGTTCAGTACTACATGGCAATAATAAGAAATACATCTCTGGTCCTTTCATTAATTTCAGGAAGCCTCTACGTTAGATTCAGGTAAGCTAAAGCTTCTGATTGCAAAGCAGTTGGAGAGTTTTTTTAATAAATCAAGCATAATTTAACACGTATTTGGCTATATTCAAGAAACCTGCGTTATTTACAGCATTTATCGGATCTTCTAACTTTCACTCTGAGCGTGCACGCGCATCCAAGAAGTGATTGACATCAGAGGAGCGCAAGAAAAACTTGAGACAGCTAAACTCACCAGATAACTTCCCTGCGCCTCGTCCATTAATGGTATATAGCAGGAAAAGTTATCAGTCTCTTAGAAATACAAGGTGTGAGTGTGTAAACTGACTGAAATGCGTGTATCTCACAATGCGTGAGACTTGAGAGCCCTTCGAATGTACTGTTGTTTCTCCGCGATTAACTTGTCCTTTGCACACATTGCAGCTTGTCCTGCGCACAGATTTCGAAATGCTTTTACACAAAAGACATGTTTGCGAATGAAAAATTTGGCCGAAAAAATAAAAAAAAACGGCCAGTTGCCAATCGCGCAAAAACTCTGACTCTGGCCGGTCAACCGGTGCATCCCTATTGGACATAAAAGGCTACACTACTTTACAAAGGTTTGACATTAATAAAATTGAAATATGCCAAGCCAGTATTTGAACTCAAGTCAACTTCATGCATATTTAAGGCTCTTGGCGTGCTTAGATTAGAATCGTTTGAGATGAGCAAATTCTGCACAGAATCGATCACCGGCGATCGCGGCAAGATGCGTGCTGGTAAGAAAAGTGTCTGTGTAACTGTATTTACTGGTATTTCAGTTGCATCTCTTTAATCTGCGATAAAATACGTAAACGCGATCTCTGCCTTTGCTGACATTTGTGGTCCACAATACAGTGAGATTCAAAAAGTGTCCGGCTTGCCTGCATTTTTTCACTCCTCCCCTCATTGCAGCCGCCTACTCTCACCTATATTTCAGGCGAGGCAAGGCGCATCTCAAACAAGCCTATTAACTTAAAATTTGGCACATACATCACAGTTGTCAGCTATTAAATGTGGACTAAAAGGTCAGACAAAGGCATGTCTCTTTAGTGGCTCACCAGCACCCAGGTTCGTCTAAAAAGGAGTTACTTTTATCTACAAGTCTTTTACCTAAAAGTCTTCTTTTACCTACAACCAAATAGGTCAGTAACAACATAAAACAGTCCACTTATATTTACCCACTTGATTCACGTGCCCATGTGGAGGCAGGACGATTTTACGCAAATAAATCGGCCATATAAGCTTTTTTTTACCTTTCCTGAGATCTCAATTCCAATTTCATCTAACACCTGGTTCACAATGTCCTGAGATTCTTCCTCATCATCAGAACCCTCAAAGATTTCATCCAGAGTGTCGTTCACTGTAAACAGATGAAAACACAGGAATAAATGCTGACTATGGTTAAATTAGGGCGCTGACCACAAATCATTATCGGGTTATTTTGCCATCAACTCTGGCAAAAATAACTCTAGGTTTTCCCCATCACATTTTAATGAAACCTGTTCCAACAACCAAAAAAAAAAAAAAAATTAACTAAGCTGCCTCTTACTCATCTCTTCTGTCATGTCCATCTTTGCTGTCTCCTTCTGAAAGTTCTGCAGGGTCTGCATAGTCTTCTGTGGATCCATCTTCTTATTGACAGCTTGCATTGTCTGTTTGAATGTTGTTTTATGAAGTTATGCATTTACGCATATTATACTGATGGGGTATCAATATACCACTAAGCGTGCTTGTTATGCAGACACAGATCAATACATGGCTCTAAATATGAATACATATTACATAAATAATGCACATACTTTGGTGGTTTTGGCCATAGCTCCAGCCATTTTCATCTGGGAGTTCATTAGCTTGGTTTGTGTGGACATGGAGGTAACCTTAGAGCTGACCGCATATGTACGAGTTTTCTGTTTTCTCACTTGTACAAGCTGCTTGGCTAAAACCTTACAGGCATCTCTGTTCCCCGTCTTGGCCATTTTCTTTATCTCCATCTCCTGTTATAAGAATAAATCGCAGAAGACAGCTGGCATTGGATTATAATTGTCTTACACAATTCTCCTGGAAAAATTATTCTTAACAAATTTACGAAGTCTGGACAATTAAGAATTTACCTGTCTATCTACCTATGATCGTATTTCTGTTGAGAAATGTTTAAATCATTGTCATTGGAGTATAAAGGAAAATAAGTATTCCATGGGAAAATATAATGTAGGGCTGGGTATCGATTCAGATGTTCCAAATCGATTCAATTTCGATTCACAAGCTATCAAAACTATTCGATTTCAATTCTAGTTTCGATTTTCGATTACGATTCTTGGATTGATTTTTACACTCGATTCTCAATTCAACTCAATGAATATAGATTTAATACAAACACTATATTTATAAAAAAGAACAGTGAACATAAGTTTGCAAGTGGGTTATTAATAAAAAAGAAATATACAAAGCCACAAACCTGTATATTAAACTCTTTTATTTTAGGTAATAGGTACACTTGGGTACATTAGGGGTGTTTTCACATATAGTTCATTTTAAAAGAACCAAACCCAGTTCACTTAAAGGATTAGTCCATTTTCTTAAAAGAAAAATCCAGATAATTTACTCACATCCATGTCATCCAAAATGTTGATGTCTTTCTTTGTTCAGTCGAGAAGAAATTATGTTTTTTGAGGAAAACATTGCAGGATTTTTCTAATTTTAATGGACTTTAATAGAGCCCAACATTTAATACTTATCTCAACACTTAACGTTTTTTTTCAACGGAGTTTCAAAGGACTATAAACAAT
Organism: Paramisgurnus dabryanus; assembly: GCF_030506205.2. NCBI lineage: Eukaryota > Metazoa > Chordata > Actinopteri > Cypriniformes > Cobitidae > Paramisgurnus > Paramisgurnus dabryanus. The sequence continues at coordinate 50,917,118 of NC_133340.1, read as the reverse complement.
CCCAAACGAGGCAAAAGGGTCTTATATAGCAAAACGATTGTCATTTTTGACCATAAAAATAACAAATATACACTTTTAAACCCCAACATCTCGTCATGTAGATCCGGTCGTGATGCGCCAGCTGACCCCACGCAATACGTCATGACGTCAAGAGGTCACAGAGGACGAACACGAAACTCCGCCCCAGTGTTTACTAGCGCTTGAAAGAGGACCGTTCCTACGTTGTTGTATGTCAACTGATACTAATTAATGTGGCAGTTTATTGTTTAAAATGGTCCGCAAATGTGCGTTTTATATATGTAACACGTGACCTCCCTACGTCACTACGCATTTACGTTAGGTCGCGCTGAACCGGACCTACATGAAAAGTTGTGGTTTAAAAGTACATATTTTTTATTTTTCTTGTCAAAAATGACAATCGTATTGCTAGATAAGACCCTTATGCCTCGTTTGAGATCGTTAATAGACCTTAGAAACTCCGTTGAAAAAAAACATTAAGTGTTGAGTTAAGTATTAAATGTTGGGCTCTATTAAAGTCCATTAAAATGAGAAAAATCCTGCAATGTTTTCCTCAAAAAACATAATTTCTTCTGGACTGAACAAAGAAAGACATCAACATTTTGGATGACATGGTGGTGAGTAAATTATCTGGATTTGTCTTTTAAGAAAATTTTATATTCCTTTAAAGTGAACCAGAAAAGATACTAGCCGAATATGATCTCAGTCCTTTTGGTGTTCACAATAGTGGACTCAAAAGACGACTCAGTTCTTTTTTGGTCCTCTTCAGAACTGAAATGATTTCAGACCCTTTCTTGTTCACATCACAGCTTCATAAGAACTCAGATCCCAGCTTTCTGTGAAGCAGTTGATTTTGATACAATGTCAAAACGACACGCAAAGTGGACCGGGACCTCATTGATTTCACATATCAAAAAGAAATCGAACCACAAAAGAACCCAAAAGTGAACAGTTCTCAGACCACGTCAGGAGGTGGTCTGAGTTCGGTTCACTTTTTGGGTCCTTTCAGGGGTGTCTGAGATCACTTGGTTTGTTCACATAAACACCCTGAACTGCTCCAAGAGCATTTGGAGGGCTCAAACGAACTAGGTGTGAAAACACACTAAAACAGAACCCATCCCTAATTTTCAAATGCATACAATTATGTTAAATACAATATAATTTTTGAAAAAAAAAAGGAAAAATGTATGCTGAAACAAGTCAGAACAGTCGCATTCCTTGATCAAACCGGATCAGGTTATTTCTTTAAAAAAAAAAAAAAAAACGATTTGTGGCCTTTGAAAATCGATTTTGAATCGACTTCGTTTAAAAAAAAAAAAACAATAAATAGAAATATACTTTTTACCCAGCCTTAGTGATGACATAGAGCCACAATATAACAGATGGTTCTTAACCTTTACACAATGAAATCATGAGAGAATTACAGTTAGTCATAGTCCACTGACACAGTAAATAGGCACTCTGTGGCATTCAGGCCCTGCGTTCCAGTTCGTTTTTTTATGAACTTCCCTCGCTAACTTCCCTCAGTCTCGTTCACTCGGATGTACGTCATTGCTTACGATGTACGAGTGCCCACTACTGCTAGAACACTTGAAGTGGGTTCAAATGGATCGCCCTAAGCCCTTGATCACATGGAAAGTGGAGACCGCCCCCTCCATGTGCAAAGCGCGAGTTGCTGAAGTGACGTCACAATCGTGTTGCATTGTGGGACATGAAGCTGCATGAAGTGAACATATGAAGCAGACTCGCTCCCTCGGTCAAAATCGAGGGAGCGAGGGTCTGTCCATACAAACTTCCCTCGTCCACTTGACGATAGTGATGGCGAAGTGAAGCTTTCTTGTAGCAGTGAAGCTTTCAACCCAATTGTATCGGAAAAAGGTTCATTACTCGAAGCTTTTCAAATCAGAGCTCAATGAGGACCTCTGCTGGTGAAAGTGCTGTTTAAAGGGGTCATAGCATGAAAATGTTAGCATTGCCACTTTGTAGGTTTGAGCAAAAATGTGTTGTTTTGGGTGTGTCATTTAAAATGCAAATGAGCTGATGAAGTGCAAACACTGATCACAATGATGGTGTGTGTTTGTAATTCAAACTCAATTGTGCTGTCAAGTCCTTCTTTTCTCTCTCTTTCTGTCTGCACTAAATGGCAGTGCAGTGGTTGGATAGTGCAGATTAAGGGGGCGGTATTATTCTAATAAGATATCCTTATGACATCATAATGAAAGCCAAATTTCAATGACCTATTTTTGCTCACACCTACAAAGTGGCAATGCTAACATTTTCATGCAATGGCCCCTTTAACAACATGTTCAACAACCAAACAACGTATTAATTATAAAAGCAAAACTTAATGGATTGACAAATTAAGGATAGATTCATAAATAAATGTAACAATATATTAAATACATGACCAAAGCATGTTCAATTTCATGCGAATGGTACTCCAAACAAAAATAACAAATTAGACCTTGTCTCAAAAGTATAAAGTGTCAATTAATTAAAAAAATATATCATGGTATTAAGTGGTGCAGAAAAGGCTTATATATATATATATATATATATATATATATATATATATAGATAGATATAGATATAGATATATATATATATCATAAACTCACTATGCAGTAATCGATTCCGTGTAATGCAATACTTCAATACAACCCATGAGGGCGCGCCGCGCATCGCACAATTTGAAACCTTTGAATCAGATAACGAAGCAGTCACGTGGGTGTGTGTGAAACGAAGCTTCGGACGTCATTGGTCACGTGATATGCCAGAACGAATCAAGCTTCGATACAAAGCTTCAATGAAAATCGGTTCGTTTTTTTGATACACGCTTCGGAGCTTCGGTGTCACTGGTAACATCACTACTTGACGAAGTGGAACGCACTTCAAAATGGCGACAGGGATTCCCCCGAGGGGAAGTGCTTAGGGAAGTTCGCGAGTGTGTGTCTAAAACTGGAGTGGAACGCACCCATGACATAACCGTGATCTGATATAGTGAGAAAGGGAAACCTTAAGCATCATGTACATGTCACAGTGATGGGTGGAGTTTCTCACCAATTGTTTTTCCTGTTTTTCCAGTGCTGTTCGGTCTCGTGTTATCTGTCTTTGGGTTCCGCGCAGCTCTTTGTTTTGTTCTTTAATAACATCTGAAAGTATTAGAAAATATGTTATCGATCAGCATTTAAATTATTCTGAAAAGTCAGGTTTTCTGATTCGTTAACGTTACGGGAATGGCCCGGTGAGTTTATCAGAATCAGAGAGAGCTTTATTGCCAAGTATGCTTGCACATTAGAATGGTTATCTTAAACCACCTTATCCCATGCTCATAAATATAATTTCCCTGGCATAGGGTCAGATGAATAGTGTTTACTGTGGAAGTGTCTCACATATATACATATATATATAAATTTAGTTTCTGATGAACTCCAGACACTTCTGTGTTAGACCCCAAAACAAATTAAATTGATAATTAAATCGTCGACAGCAATCGCAACCAGCTGATGAATGACGTGAGATCCTGTATGTTGCTAAGCAGTTTTGACAAAACAATCCACAGAGCGGTAGAAAACTTACCATCTACAGTCTTTTTCTTGAATAACGAAGCCATAACTGCAACAAACTTCCTTGAGCACAAACGTTAAAGAAAAATAATTATTTCGTCAAGACTAAAATCAACCGAGAGACGCCTATCAAAATATCATGATTATTTCCTGGTTCTTGGCAAGTAGGCGGAAAACTTGTGCGTTACTGCAGCTGTTTTTTTTTTTACCGGTGATTGGTGGAAGTCCGTGGCGTCACAATTACGTTTCCCAATCGTGACAAGTAACACCCAGAGCCATGGGTAACACCCTGCAGTTTTTCTACTACGGAATGGAATTGTTTTATTAGACCGCTTTTAATTGAAACACAGATCTACATAATTTTATTTATATGAAAATACCCAAATGTCAGCCTATAATATAGTTACGAAACTAAATGCAGCCAATCATATCGCAAGTACTTGACGCATGCGCAGTGCGGTTAGGTATGCGGGGGTTCGTCTGAATTCGACTCTGGTCGTAGATGTTCGTGCATACTTCGTTATGTTCCGCCCACACCTCGGATCCTATCGATAGAGCTGTATCGGCTGTATTCGTCCCCCTCGTTCTCCATACTTCTCTGTGTTGTGTTGAGAGGGGGTTCAGCGAAAAATCGTCAGCAGGAAGTGGCAGCCGCTGGCAGCAGGAAGTTGCTGCCATTGGCAGCAGACAGTACCTGACACTAAAACCGGAAACCAGAGGAGGCTGTAAGCGGCAGCAAGACAAATAAATAATTATAAACATTTCTAATACTTATTTAAATAAGTATAAATGTCAGTATTAGCTGATTAAAAAGATTTATGGAATATAAACAAAGAAAAAGATAATTTGGCCAAACGTTAAATTGCAGCTGAATATTTATGTATGAATGCATATGCGTGTAAATCAATGTTTGTGTGTAATAATGAAAGATATGCACAAACACGAAAACCGGAATAAAGAGGAGGCTGTCAGCGCCAGCAAGACAAATAATTATAATTTCTAATACTTATTTAAATAAGTATAAATGTCAGTATTTTCTTATTAAAAAGGTTTACTGAATTTAAATAAAGACAAAGATAATTTGGCCAAACGTTAAATTCCAGCTGAATATTTATGTATGCAAATGCGTCTATATCAATGTTTGTGTGAAGTAATGAAAGAGATGCACAAAAACACCTAGATAAATGAATTAATATTTATATGAGGCACTTCCCACTAGATGTACTGTATGTTGTATATTTATTATACAGGCCACACACACACACGCCTAAATGACAAAGAGAGACAGGTCTCACCAATGACCTTTATTTTAAATCTTTTTATTTTGCTTGTTTTTTTTACATTAGTAACTCAAGAAACAGACACATATACACGTTGTGTAATATGCAAATTATCCAAACTTTATAACCCAAGTATTATAACCAATTTCATATGCAATCCTTCAGAACATTAGAAACCGGTGTTGTTATTTTATACTCCAAGTGTTGCTTTAATGCAAAGAGTTGAGAATATATATTATATTGTTTAATAAAAGACACATATACAGTTTTGTATTAATAAGTTAATTAGAGTAGAAAGCTTTAGATACATGTATTAGACAGATTTTGATTGATTGAATTGATTAAATACTTTATTGAACAATCAACATGAAGTGTTCAAAAGGATAAAAATACAAAAAGCCCATAGGCTTATTTCCATTGTGGTCCTTAAGATATAAAACATAAGAAATACAGTACCCTTTGGTGCATGATTTGCAGAAGAGATTTGAGACAAATATATATGAAGAAGTTTATATATATATATATATATATATATATATATATATATATATATATATATATATATATACATACACATAATATTAGGGGCACTCCCTAGTAGATGTCAGCAATCAGAATCACGAACAACAATCCTGGAGGTATTTACAAGACTTTCAGAACAGAACTGATGTGTTATACAGAGTTATTCCTCCTGTAGCATCATGCACCACTAACTGCAAAACCCTGGATGGGTGTTTTCAGAGTAAAAGCCTTGCATCGCTCCTCGTTTTCCTCTTCCAACATAACCTAGAGGATTCATAAGAAAATGGAGACATTAATACATAAATTACCTTAACAGTAGACAAGCATGCACAGACATATTCACATTGCATTTTGCCATGAACCTAGCAGTGATCACAATTTCATGCTTAATTTGCACACCTGGTAAGCAGTTATTGTACCCTTCATTGCAGTGTCGGCTGCAGTGTAAACATTTTCTAAAGGTCCTGGGATGGCTCAGACTTTGTACTCCATTTAGTTACACCTGTATATTGAAATGATAAAAATAATAAATGACCATTACAAATATAAACATTCAGACATGTCAGAGAAATTAAATGATATGGCACCATTTTAAACATCTTTAAATCAAATATGTAGAAGAAAATGAATACCATCAAGACAGCAGAAGTGTTTCCATGTCCACCAGAATTCTGAATTTGGAACAAACCAAAGAGAGATTTAACAATGCAGCATCACCCTCCTCCAGGACCACGTGAAGAAGAACTTCTGACAGGACAGCATCTGGCAACTATTGGGTATTATAAACAAACCCAAAAATTACTGCAATTTCCAAACATCACAGCCTAAGCTCCCTAAAAACAGAAGTGCATCGTATGGGAGCAGGTAATACTTAACACATGTATAAGGCATTTGCCATAAAGCTACTATAATAGTTAGTGAGGGTAAAGACTTTCAGTGTCTGCTTCTGTATTATTGAATGTGCTAGTACCATCAAGATGTTCAAGATTTACTCCGATGTTCTGCACTTCTTTCTCCTGCCATTTTGTCTCATGAATGCTTCCAACATGGTTGATGTGCACTGCTTCTTCCTAAAAATAAAAACAAACAAACAAAACAAAAATTAATTCACTTAAGTTAGTAAGATTTTGGAAATGTAATGGCTTCTTACCTGTCATAACTGATAGTCAGGTACACAAAAGGTGAAGGCAAAAATAGAAGAGTAGTTGTTAAAATAACCGTTTTGTCAATTGTTATAGTAAAAGAAAAAAAATCAATAAGTTGATGGATATCACACAATCACTTGAAAAATTAAACACAAAAGTATAAACAGTGTTGCACTTGTATCTTCTATAAATCCAGTCAAACAACATTCATTTGATATTATTCAATAGACTCTTAATAACACGTTAACAAACGTTAATATTTAATTGTAAACGTTGTATTTGAAGTACGTTATTAGCCCCCCAACATCAACAATTATACATGATGTAACATGGTACACAAACTACGTTTCTAACACGAATTAGAATAAATGTAACATTTAAACTAAAATAGGCAAAGTTACACTATCGTTTACTAAGATAACAGTTAAAATCAAACTTACATTCATTACTCCGTTTACAAACTTACCGGTGCTCGATCAATCGCTGCCATTTCTAAAGCATGCAATGGCTGCTGTTGTAGTTATATGTGATTGGTTGAGTTCACGTTGGTCGATATTGATTGGCTGTTAACGACTGTCAGGTCCCGCCTACCTTCAGGCTGCCAGTAACTGCCTTCTGGCTGTCAATGGCAGCCACTTCCTGCTGCCGGCTGCCGATTTTTATCTGAACCCCTACTGGCCCTGCGTTCCAGTTCGTTTTTTTATGAACTTCCCTCGCTAACTTCCCTCAGTCTCGTTCACTCGGATGTACGTCATTGCTTACGTTGTATGAGTGCCCACTACTGCTAGAACACCTGGGGTGCGTTCCACTCCAGTTTTAGACACGCACTCGCAAACTTCCCTAAACACTTCCCCTCGGGGGAATCCCTGTCGCCATTTTGAAGTGCGTTCCACTTTGTCAAGTGAACGAGGGAAGTTTGTATGGACAGACCCTCGCTCCCTCGATTTTGACCGAGGGAGCGAGTCTACTTCATATGTACACTTCAGGCAGCTCCATATCCCACAATGCATCACGATTGTGACGTCACTTCAGCAACTTGCGCTTTGCACATGGAGGGGCGGTCTCCACTTTCCATGTGATCAAGGGCTTAGGGCGATCCATTTGAACCTACTTCAAGTGTTTTAGCAGTAGTGGGCACTCGTACAACGTAAGCAATGACGTACATCCGAGTGAACGAGACTGAGGGAAGTTAGCGAGGGAAGTTCATAAAAAAACGAACTGGAACGCAGGGCTGAAGTGGGTTCAATTCAATTCAATTCAATTTTATTTATATAGCGCTTTTCACAAAAGTCAATTGTTTCAAAGCAGCTTTACATAAATAGAAGCAGTGAAAAGCACAGAAAACGACAGATAGCACAACAAAATACATGATAGCATGAGCAGTTAAATTTGCTGCGGCTATGACTCAATATTATAATTGCACGTATTACTAAAGCAACGTATAGAAGAGGAAGCTAGGTAAAGCCCAAAAAGGCTGCCTCCCCGGGGTGAAAAACCCCCTAGGAGAAAAAAAACCCCGGGCTTTTATCCGAGGAAAAATAAGTCCTAGGAGGGAAAAACCCTTGGGAGAACGGAAATGGAGATTTAGCGGAGATTAAGCGGAGATTAAGCGGTTCTGCCGGTGATCGTTGGTCAGGTATCAGCTGGGCATAACGTTGAAGGACAGCCAGTAGATCAGAGGTGTGCCGACTTTCACATCTACCGGGACTGGGTCTGTTTGTCTCGTCCTCGGGTCGAGGACGAGACAGGGAGGGAAAAACAAAACCGTATTAGCGTAGCGGCCGTTCATATGTATTGAAGTGTCACACAGTGATGTGGTTTAACTCAGCTTAGTTCCAGACAGACTAAATATTGCGGCATAATTATGTTATCCACAGTTGAGGATTTAGCAAATTGGGGGCCCAATGCGAGGGTATATATGGTAAATAAGGGTCACCTTCTGATCTTTAAGAGAAAATGAAACCTGACGACCCGTTTGACTAAGGCCTAAAGCCCCACTGTCGTCGTTAATGCAGGTTCAGTGGCAAACGGGTCTATATTGTATACCATTTACAGGACCAGGAGAAAACGCCAAAAACATCTCAACCCGACCATACGTGTTAACCCGTTTGACTAAGGCCGGAAGCCCCACTGTCGTCGTTAATGCAGGTTCAGTGGCAAACGGGTCTGTATGGCATACTATTCATAAGACTTACGATAGCGCCAAAATCGCAACCCGACCATACATACCAACCCGTTTGACTAAGGCTGGAGGCCCCACTGTCGTCGTTAATGCAGGTTCAGTGGCAAACGGGTCTGTATGGCATACTATTCATAAGACTTACGATAACGCCAAAATCGCAACCCGACCATACGTGCCAACCCGTTTGACTAAGGCTGGAGGCCCCACTGTCGTCGTTAATGCAGGTTCAGTGGCAAACGGGTATGTATGGCATACTATTCACAAGACACACGAAAGCGCGAAAAACGCAACCCGACCATACATACCAACCCGTTTGACTAAGGCTGGAGGCCCCACTGTCGTCGTTAATGCAGGTTCAGTGGCAAACGGGTCTGTATGGCATACTATTCACAAGACACACGAAAGCACCAAAATCGCAACCCGACCATACGTGCCAAACCGTTTGACTAAGGCCGGAAGCCCCACTGTCGTCGTTAATGCAGGTTCAGTGGCAAACGGTGCCAAACTATTTAATGCAATTCATTTTAAGTGTTCATGCAGAAAAGGTTTTTATTTATTTATTTGGTTGGTCTGTGTTATGACCGTGAGTGCTTTGTTCCGTGCAAATAACTATTGCGAGTTAAGAACCTTTACTAGACAAATTATGCGAATGCTTTGTTGAAGAGAAAAGTTTTAAGTCTAGATTTAAAATGATCGACTGTGTCTGATTCTCGGACATCGGTTGGTAAATCATTCCAGAGCTTAGGGGCTAAGTAGGAAAAGGATCTTCCACTTTTAGACACTTTTGATAGTCTAGGGATAATCAATAGGCCAGAATTGTGCGACCGTAGTGTGCGTGATGGATTGTATTCTGATAGTAATTCTCTAAGATATGAGGGTGCTAAGCCATTTAAAGCTTTGTAGGTGATTAGTGATATTTTAAATTGGATGCGATATTTAACTGGTAGCCAGTGTAAAGATGCCAGAATTGGGCTTATGTGGTCATACTTCTTAGATCGAGTAAGTACCCTTGCAGAAGCGTTTTGAACTAGCTGAAGCTTGTTGACCTGATTTGAATGGCATCCCCCGAGTAGCGAGTTACAATAGTCTATTCTAGAGGTCATAAAAGCATGAATAAGCTTCTCTGCGTCAGATGTAGACAGTATATGGCGTATTTTTGAGATATTTCTAAGATGGAAGAATGCTGTGCGGCAGATGTTGGCGATATGACTATCAAAGGATAAGTTGCTGTCGAACATCACACCTAAGTTCCTAACCGTGGAAGATGGCACCACAGTACAGCCATCTATGTGCAATTTGTAATCTGACATATGTTTGTAGCGATTTGGTTCAATAATAAGTACCTCTGTCTTATTGGAGTTGAGCTTAAGAAAGTTATGTGCCATCCAGTCACTAACATCGCTAATGCAGTCTTTTAGCTTAGAAAACGTGTGTGTTTCGCTGGGATGCGAGGAGATGTAAAGCTGGGTATCATCCGCATAGCAGTGAAAACTTATGTTATGTTTCCTGATAATGTCTCCTAGGGGTAACATGTATAACGAGAACAGGATAGGACCTAAAACTGATCCCTGCGGTACACCGTATTTAACCAGGGAGTGATATGACTCCTCCTCATTTACATAAACAAAGTGATAGCGATTGGTTAGATATGACCTAAACCAGGCTAGCGCCTGACCACTGATACCAACATAGTTTTCTAGTCTATGGAGTAGGATTCTGTGGTCTATTGTGTCAAATGCTGCACTAAGGTCTAGTAATATAAGAATTGAGATTTCACCACGATCGGATGTTAATAGGAGGTCATTTGTAACTCTAAGCAACGCTGTCTCTGTGCTATGGTGGGGCCTGAATCCTGATTGGAACTTTTCATATGTACTATTATTTGTCAAGAATGTGCGTAACTGGCTTGCCACTACCTTTTCTAATATTTTCGAAAGAAAAGGGAGATTTGAGATTGTTCTAAAGTTATTAAGTTCTCCTTGGTCAAGCTGTGGTTTTTTAATCAGCGGTTTAATAACTGCTAGTTTGAAAGCTGTTGGAACGTATCCTATTTCTAGCGATGAGTTAAAGATATTTAGAACCGGGGTTGACACTACAGGGAATACTTCTTTAAGTAGTTTTGTGGGAACGGGGTCTAATATACAGGACGATGATTTGGATGATGTGACTAGTTTAGAGAGCTCATCTATTGTAGTAGGTTTAAATGAATCAAGATGTTCGCATGGTAGTCTAGTGTTAAGTGAACTAATGGGTAGAGTGGTGGCTGCCTGGGTAGCTACGATGTTTTCCCTAATAGCCGAAATTTTGTTAGAAAAGAAGTTCATGAAGTCGTTACTATTGTGTTGAAGTTTACTATTGGTTTCTGTTTGTTCTTTGTTTCTAGTCAGTTTTGCAACTGTGCTAAAGAGGAAACGAGGGTTATTATGATTCTCATTTATAAGCTTGCTAAGATATGTAGATCTGGCGGTTTTAATAGCCTGTCTGTAGTGTTTAACACTCTGTTTCCATGCTGCGCGCCATACTTCTAACTTTGTGCTTCTATAATTTCTTTCCATTTTTCTAGCTGCCTTTTTAAGGGCTGCTGTGTGATGGTCATACCATGGAGCTGGCGGTTTTTCTTTGAATCTCTTTTTTCGAATGGGAGCAACGGCATCCAATGTGTTAGAACAGACATTGTTTAGGTTTTCTATTTCAATATCTAGATCGTCACAGTTATCTGCTACATGTTTCATTTGGGACAGGTCTGGAAGAGTGCTAATAAAGCTATCTTTAGTGGTGGAAATTATTGTTCTGGCTAGTCGGTAGCATGTTGTAGATTGAGTGATCCTATCTAGAAGTACAGTGTATGACACAAGGTAATGGTCAGAAACTGCCTCACTCTGAGGTGATATTTCGACGTCATTAATATTGAGTCCGAGTGACAGAATTAAGTCTAATGTGTGATTACGAGTATGCGTTGGCCCTGTCACGTTTTGTCTAATATTGAGAGAATTTAGAACATCTATAAACGCACGTCCTAATGCGTCTTTTGGGTTGTCCACATGGACATTAAAATCACCAACAATAAGAGCTTTATCTACAGTGACTACAAGCTCAGATAGGAAATCTGCTATTTCATTAAGGAAATCTGCATGGTGGCCCGGTGGTCTATAGATTGTCGCTAAAGCAAAAGAAAGCTGTTTGTGGTTACGATCAGTTATTTCCATATTTAACAACATTACTTCAAATTATTTAAATTTTAGCTCAGATTTTTGGTTTACTTTAAACATTGTGTTGTATATTGTAGCTACACCACCCCCTCTCCCCTTTAATCGAGGTTCGTGTTTATAATAATAGTCTTGTGGGGTGGATTCATGTAAACTAATGTAGTCGTCTGCTTTAAGCCAGGTTTCTGTTAAACAGAGTACATCTAAGTTTTGGTCTGTAATTATTTCATTGACAATAGGTTCTTTATTGGTAAGCGATCTAATGTTAAGAAGGCCGAATTTTAAGATTCGAGATTCATCTGTTAATGTATTGTTTTCTAATTTTATTTGAATCAGATTTGTACCAGATGTAACAAGCGGTGCCCTGTATTTATTTGTTCGGGGAACAGATACAGTTGAAATGTGCTGATATTTCGGTAAGATTGACTCGAAGTGCTGGGATATAAGTGGTCTTGACATATCACGGCAGCTAACAGATGGACGGTTAAGCCGATCCGTCTGTTTCCTGACCTGGGCCCTGGATAGTCAGACTATATCAGAATTAAGACTATTGATCAGATTTTTAGTGAGTATAGCACTTCCTTCCGATGACGGATGAAGGCCATCTCGGGTTAGGAGAAATGGTCTTCCCCAGAAATGCTTCCAATTGTCTATAAACCCTACGTTATGCTGAGGGCACCACTTTGACATCCATCCATTGAGAGACACTAATCTACTATGTGTTTCATCTCCCCGGTAGGCGGGGAGGGGACCAGAGCATATTACATTGTCTGACATTGTTTTTGCAATTTCACACATCTCCTTAATATTATCTTTGGTGATTTCCGACTGGCGGAGCCTAGTGTCATTCGTGCCGGCGTGAATAACAATCTTAGAAAACTTCCGCTTAGCATTAGCCAGCACTTTAAGTTTGGATCTAATGTCAGACGTTCTGGCTCCCGGTATACAGTCGACTATGGTGTTTGGTGCCTCAATGTTAGTGTTCCTGAGTATAGAATCTCCAATGACCAGGGCACTTTTAAAAGGTGTTTCAGCTGGTGTACTCCTTAGGGGATCGAATCTGTTAGAAATTGTCGTTACGTTATGGGTCTTAGAAGGACGCCTTATATGACTATGCCGCCTAACAGTCACCCAGTTTGACCGCCGACTTGACTCTGATGACGGAACCGAGCCATGTGTATTTTGATAAACACTATGCGCGCTCGATACAGTATTTGTAATATTTATATTAGCATCTGATGTCGGAACCGAGCCATTAGTCTTTTCGCTCGATAGATTATTTGCGACAGTAACATTAGCGGTTTTGATATCCTCAACTAGCGTTCGGATGCGCGATTCTAGTTCAGCAACCTTCTCAGTTAACCTTAATACTTCAATACACTTAGTGCATGTAAACCCCTCTATGCTAACAGCAGAAGCTAAACTATACATGTGGCAAGTAGTACATGTTACAATAACAAGCGGAGTCTTACCGCTTTCATGCTGGGCGATGGCGTCTTCGTTTACCCGAACGCGGTCCCCGGAGCTGCATCGCGTGGGGTGTTCGGTTGTGACACGCCTCGGTCGCCTGCGAACGTCTGGGGTCAGGGTGATGTTTGGCTTGCCGAATCTGCGAAGGCCGGGCAGCGGTTCCTCCACAGCTTCCCGATCGCTTTCATGTCGTTCACGGTCCGTGAAGCTGCATCGCGTGGAATGCATGTTTGTTGCTCGCTTGTGGACGTCGGAAGGCAGGGTGAAGTGGGCGCTGTACCTCGCCTTGGATCTGCTAAAACCGGGAAACAACTCCTCCACAGCTTCCCGCTCAGGTGAGGATAGGTCAGAAAAGCATATATCAGATGAATCCGCCATTAGATCGGAAAATGCTAGCTTCAGCCTCCACCGTGTGGATGCTAGCGGGCTATATGCTAACTGTTTATTAGTGATAAATAGTTTCACGTGGTAGTACTGCTCAATAATCGTCACGGTAAAGTATTCCTATGTAAAACTAATAAGTTATATTATATAAATAGGAATAAGATGGTAAAAAAAAAAGCTTTTAGATGATGAACTCGACGGAGCTACGATGCACGATCTGTTTAGCGTGACGTCACAAACCGGATATCTATTTATAGATATCCGGGTTCAAATGGATCTCCCTAAGCCCTTGATCACATGGAAGGTGGAGACCGCCCCCTCCATGTGCAAAGCGCGAGTTGCAGAAGTGACGTCACAATCGTGTTGCATTGTGGGATATGAAGCTGCATGAAGTGTACATATGAAGCAGACTCGCTTCCTTGGTCAAAATCGAGGGAGCGAGGGTCTGTCCATACAAACTTCCCTCGTCCACTTGACGAACTGGAACGCACTTCAAAATGGCGACAGGGATTCCCCAGAGGGGAAGTGCTTAGGGAAGTTTGCGAGTGTGTGTCTAAAACTGGAGTGGAACGCATCCTGGTTGTGTTGTTGTCCTCGGTGACTCCACGGAGGTGTAACCTGACGTATGGAAAGCCAAAAGGGACAAAACGTGTGAAACATACGCATTAACGCGTACTGCGTGTTATATGGAAGGCCAACAGGGAAAAAACATGTTAAAAATACGTGTTAACACGCACTACGTGTTAACGCGTAAATCACGTGTTAACACGCACTACGTGTTAACGCGTAAATGCGTGTTAACACGTGATTTACGCGTTAACACGTACCTACACTGTTTTCTTTACCACCACCTACTGGTGTGGAGCTTTGAAAACACAGAAACAAACAAGGCTTGGAAATCACAGGATGTTATCTAAAATATATTTTGAGCATTTTATAAAAGCATTAGTAGGCTACAACTACATATTTTTAAACAGTTAACTATAATCGTTCAACCCTTGAAATTCATGACCACTTTCACACATTTTTCCAAACTATATTTTTAAATACACTTTAACTTTATCATGCTTCTAAAGCCTAACTGGTAACTGACAAATGAAAACAGGACATTATGTTTTCATAGGTCAACTCATATGCATTATATTTGTTTGTTAGTCCCTTTGATTACCACCTTAAGTCTTATGAAGCTGCTATTGGTTTAGATAGCTTTATAGTAAATATAGTAGTTTTGCATTTATCCTTCAAAGTATAATTGATCAATTATAATTTTTTTATTATCATTAGACACACACAGGAAAAAAACAATAAATTACACTGGTGAGGATCATATACGTCCTCCAGATGCTGTGTTGTCTGTGTAAAATGTGTTGCGGTTGTAAAAAGAGGAATACTATGTGAATGACTCCTTTTTCTAGGGATGTTTTTATCTTTGCTGGAGATGGAGCAAGCAGTACTGTAGACTCCAAATACTCATCCTTTTCAATATTGTAATGAAAACAGAGATGTATACCATAGTTTAATGTTGCATGTGCAAATAAACAGTTGTTTTGATATGATGCTCTCTATTTTCCTTGGCTTTTTTCATAAGGGTTAAAGTGCCTGACACACTACTAGTAGAATACATTAGGAATGAAGAAAGATACATGATGCTTTTAAAATAACATAATATTTAACTTTTATTTATGCCATTAAACAGTAATTACTAAATTTAAGACTCAAACTCCACAGGAAGAAATATCTTTGCTTTTCCATAGCATTTCTTCATTTAATAATTGATTAGTTCGTAAATTGTTGAGGAGACAGGAGCTTTGCAGTATCCAGATGTGATAAGGAACATGGCCCTTCCATTGTATGGCACATCGCATGGAGTATGAACTACCCTATCTTATGTGATTTTGTTAAATGGTTTATGAAGCCTTTAATGGACAGTGGTCCCCTGTTTCAAAAACAGCAGACCTCCAACATCAAGCTTAGCAGAGCTGGGGTGGTTGGTGAGAATCATTTTGGTTGGCTGAAGAAAGATGGTGATGACCTCAGAAGTGCAATGCCTGCAACACATAAATGGTAAAGTTTATTGTGCTGCCCTGGGAAATGGGTGACCTAGGAATGTTAGTATATGTAGGCCTAATGCACATCACAGCCTGTAAACTGTTAAGTCTTATAACTTCATACAATCAGAATGTACTGTAGTAAAAACATAAATGAAAAAGAAAACAGAACTTTATTACATGTACTCTAGTAAGAATTAGGCAAATTATATGGAATATAAACTCCAAAAGGATTTTTTTTATGCTCAGTTGTAAATGAATCTTATTTAATATTTGATTATTAATAAAACCCATAAACCACAAACATTGGCAACAAAGGAATATAATTGTTTTCAACCAAAAACATTGTAATAGGTAGTATTGACATAGGAAACAGAAATACAGACTCTCTAAAAAATGCTAGGCCCATCATAAAGACATCTGTGTAACTAGAAATCAATATTAAAGCTGTAGTGTACGATGTTGAAAATCGGTAGAGAAAGCCTGAGACGGTTAGTACGTTTTAAAAAACTCATCCCGCCCCTCTGTGCTACCTGATCCCTCCCCCCGGGAAACCACCTGAACAAAGTCACTCATTCAAGCTGTGATCACTGGTAGTAAACATCAGAACAGAGATTTACCGAGCAGTAAACACATAAAGCCTTGAAGGAATGTACAATTACAATTATGATTGTAATTGACGTTATTTACTTTCACAACAACGTTTGGCATACGTTTCCCCTCCTGAGCTTCAAGAAATGACTTTATAAATATAATTATTTTGACCCGTGATACGCGATGCTAAACGGCTAACATTCCGATGCCGACCGACAGCATGTTGTCAGACTCACACAATACAAAGTATAAATAAATGCGTACCTGTTCAACAAAAGTCTGCCGTGTCGGCGTCGGTTTTCAGCCCCAAATCTCCCAGAAGCTTCCTCCAACAGTCAATGGCGGAGCGTCTCTCCAGTTTTTGCAATTTTTAGGGCCCGAGCACACCGGGGTGTGAGGACCCTATTGTTCTTCAAGGAGTTATTATTCTTTTTTTTCTTTTTCTCCGACTTCAGCGGGACTTTAGAGGGCCTAAACATACTCGAAAACTCATGAAATTTTGCACAGATGTCAAGAGTGATGAAAATTTACATGTGGTGTATGCTTTAGAATAAGGCGTGAGAAAATGGCTCTATAGCGCCACCTACAAATTTTCAACGAAGCAGCCCTCGGACTGTGTTTGACGTACAATTACGAAATTCGGTACGCGTCTGTAGCATGACAAGACCTACAAAAAAGTCTCTTGGAGCGAAGCCGTAAACCAAACAGGAAGTCAGCTATTCTGAGTTATTTTTGTGATTTGGGCGCAGTTTTTGTCATTTCCAGGCGTCATACTTTAACTAACTCCTCCTACAGTTTTCGTCGGATCATCTTCATATTTGGTGAGTGTCATCTTAAGGCCTTTGTGATGCTAAATTGCGAAGGATTTGACTCTACGTAAAAATTTGTGTCGGTTCTGGCCCGACAAAGTTTGATGTTTTCCAATGAAACAGGAAGTTGCTGGAACTCATGCATACAGTGTCCGATCTGTCCCAAATTTCACATGATTGCTAAGAGTCCTGACCTGAACACATCTACATAACAATTTTCATTTATAGCCATAGCGCCACCAGCTGGCAACCTGAAGGAACATGTTTTAGCGCCACTTTCAAATATTGAATGAAGCAGCCCTTGGACTGTGTTTAACTTACATGTACGAATTTCGGTATGCTCATGTATTATTACAAGCCCTACAAAAAAGTATCTTGGAGCAACACCCTAAACCAAACAGGAAGTCAGCTATTTTGAATTATTTCTCAGATTTTGGCTCAGTTTTTCTCATTTCCAGCAGTCATACTTTAACTAACTCCTCCTACAGTTTTTGTCGGATCATCATCATATTTGGCGAGTGTCATCTTAAGGCCTTTGTGATGCTAAATTGCGAAGGATTTGATTCTATATTAAAATTTGTGTCTGTTTCGGCCAGCCAAAGTTTGATGTTTCGCTATGAAACAGGTTGCTGGAACTCAGGCATACAGTGTCCGATCTGTCCCAAACTTCACATGATTGCTAAGAGTCATGACCTGAACACATCTACATGTCAATAGTCACTTATGGTTATAGCGCCACCAGCTGGCAACAGGAAGTGACATGTTTACAATGATTATCCAATGTCTGATCTGTCCCAAACTTCACATGATTAATAAGAGTCCTGGACTGAACACATCTACATGTCAATAGTCACTTATGGTTATAGCGCCACCAGCTGGCAACAGGAAATGACATGTTTACAATGATTATCCAATGTCTGATCTGTCCCAAACTTCACATGATTAATAAGAGTCCTGGAGTGAACACATCTACATGTCATTAGTCACTTATGGTTATAGCGCCACCAGCTGGCAACAGGAAGTGACATGTTTACAATGATTATCCAATGTCTGATCTGTCCCAAACTTCACATGATTAATAAGAGTCCTGGAGTGAACACATCTACATGTCAATAGTCACTTATGGTTATAGCGCCACCAGCTGGCAACAGGAAGTGACATGTTTACACTGATTATGCAATGTCTGATCTGTCCCAAACTTCACATGATTAATAAGAGTCCTGGACTGAACACATCTACATGTCAATAGTCACTTATGGTTATAGCGCCACCAGCTGACAACAGGAAGTGACATGTTTACACTGATTATGCAATGTCTGATCTGTCCCAAACTTCACATGATTAATAAGAGTCCTGGACTGAACACATCTACATGTCAATAGTCACTTATGGTTATAGCGCCACCAGCTGACAACAGGAAGTGACATGTTTACACTGATTATGCAATGTCCGATCTTTCCCTAACTTCACATGATTAATAAGAGTCCTGGACTGAACACATCTACATGTCAATAGTCACCAGTGTTGGGCAAGTTACTAAAAAATTTGTAATTAGTTACAGTTACTAATTACTTCTTTTAAAAGTAACTGAATTACTCTACCGGTTACTGTATATCAAAAGTAATTAGTTACTTAGAAAAGTAACTTTTAAGTTACTTTTATGTCTGCTTTTTAAATGTAAATATGAACAGTACTGAACAGTCAAACAGTAAAATGATATGGATGGGCTATTTTACACATAAAACTCTAATATATCACATACTGTAGGAGCCTATTTTGCTTTAGATTCAACCTTTGAATATTTTTGTTAGAAATTATCTTAATATTTAAACTTAGTTTATTTATGTATATCATTTAGACCATTTAGACAAATATTCTGCATGTTTACAAAAATATAAAATGTGTTAAAATTGTGTAGTGTCTCTTTAAAAATTTGGAGACAATTGTGTCAACATGTCAAATTTTCTAAAATAAATTATAATTTTTCTGATTTCATATTTATTTTAATAAGTTAGAAACGTCTCCGCTGTGTCCTGCTGACAGGCACGATGCGTGTGCAGCAGATGAGGCAAATTATGGGTCCTCCGAAGGTTAGACCGTCTCATTTCAGTTCTCTTCGCGAACTTCTGAGCGCCTTGAATGGGCAAGTGCTCACCTTTTATTGCATGCTTAGTAGGGTGCAGCACTTGAATTGGAACACAGCTTGTGAAGCTTGCCACAGGGACTGCGCTCTTTGGTCATATATTGTTTGTTTTCTGTTGGATTTAAATGATACACAGGATTAAAGGAAGATATTTATTCAGAAAACGGAGTAGGCTACGTGGATTGTTTTGTCGGACGGACACAGAGCGAGTGGATTGTTTTGTCAGATGGACACAGAGCGAGTGGATTTTTTGTTCGGATACGGAGAGACTGAAACTAAAACTAAAAGCGAGCTCACACATACTATGGAGTTTTAACACGGGTGTACACCGCAGTGTGAATATTTTAGTGGAAACAACAATCGCGGATCGTTCTCTTCCATGAAGCCGATGTAAACATCTAAGAATATATGATCATTTCTTAGATTTATTACCTTTGTGGACTACAAATGCAAGTTGATGTCATACTGCGATTGCTTGGTGAAGATAATTTACAAACATGAGACCGGATGGATTATGACTTGCGCACAATTTTTAAACAAAGGTATGTTGTCCCGTTTAGATTTTTCATGTTCATTCTATATGCACTGTCAGCTATGATGAAGTGTAATGAATTATTGCGCCGCCAACTACAGTCCTGCGACGTCAGATATGTCTTGTCTATTTTTTACAAAATAGAGTAACGCGCGTAACGAACTCATTTAAATTTCAGTAATTGTAATTGCGTTACTTGATTTAAAAAAATAGTGGAGTTACAGTAACGCGTTACTCCCATCACTGATAGTCACTTATGATGCCAATAGTCAGTTACGGTCATAGCGCCACCAGCTGGTAACAGGAAGTAACATGTTTACAATGATAATGCAATGTCAGATTTGTCCCAAACTTCACATGATTGATAAGAGTCCTGGACAGAACACATCTACGTGCCAATATTTACATGTAGTCACTCATACACACACTCGCTCACTCACTCTCTCTCTCTCTCTCATGCTCTTACACGATGCTACCTCGCTGTCATTTGTAATTAGCAACAGGAAATGTGGCACATTATGCTACACTTTTAAATGGTTCACCTATGTTTACATGCTTAAATGCCTATTTACTACTGTTCCCTTTAATTCTTCTCATGCCACGGCGTGGCGGTGTCAGGTGTGCGAGGGCCCTTCCATCACTGCTTGCAGTTTTAATGCAGTATTATTCCTGCTCATCTCGGGTCTGTTCGTACTGAACAGCTTTGCTTTAACATCATACACCCGACAGGAGCTTTTGGGTATCGGTGAGGACTTTACCAGCAGTTTTATCACCAATCTTCGACTCTAGAATGCTAGAACAACCGAGGCTTCGCACTCTACCCGGCCGGGCGGAAGTGCTCGCAGGCGGCGTCGAGATCGTAAACAAAGGCAGGGGAAGCGCGGAGGTCTAAGAGCCAAGCTAAAGCTAACACCGCTCCGGCTCTCTTTACCCAGCATTTTCCTCGCTAATGTGCGGTCACTGGTGAACAAAATGGATGAGTTACGACTCCGCATCACCCACAGTAAGAGACTTACATATTATAGACCTTTATTCTGTACTTACTGCTTATTGCACTTCTGGTTAGATGCTAACTGCATTTCGTTGCCTTGTACCTACATGTGCAGTGACAATAAAGGTGAATCTAATCTATCTAATCTATGTTGCTGCTTCGCTAGCTACCATACACTGACACAAATTTCATGTCGCAGGCAGGAGAGGGGCGGGGTGGTGTGCGATGGGGTGGAGACGCGAGCACGAGGTGGATTTTCAAATGTAGCAGGGATTGGATGAGAGCAGTTAACCAATGTAAGCTGTCCGGCCGGACAGTTTACATTGGTCAACTTATCTGCTACCATACACCCAATAGACTGAATGGATTTTTTAAATTCTTTTTTCTCTTTATATTGTTAGGATGTTACTGTAGAACCATAACCAGCATATAAACGAGGTTATTAATAATGAACAATCTTTGAAATCGTAGACGATAGCTTTAAAAGGTATAAAGTTGAGACCTTACTTACATCACTTGGTTTTAAAAAAGTCACAGACTCAACTGTAGGCACAAAACAGTTTATTGAATGGGCAATGAAAATCTCAATTCCAGAATGCAGAGACTCACCAAGCAGCAGGGTGGCACTAAATTGAGTCACTGCTGAGAATGGCACCTTGCAGAAAGAGTCAGAGTGCAAGGCATCAGTCAGGAAATGTTATCAGGGAGAGCAGCGAGGCAGGCAGACGGGATGAAGAGAGCCAAAGAAGAGCCAACCGATGTGAAGCTACAGTAGGCATAGAGAGGGAAGATGAGGCTGGGAGAACGGGGCAGATGGCATCAGGGCACAATCTGGAGAGAACAGAGAAGAGTCAGAAAGAAAAAGCACTGACAGCGCATCTCATAATTATTGAGATGATGACTAGACAGAGGGGAGGATATAGCCTGGGATACACTGCATGATTTTTGGCGGTCCCAAACGAAAGATTACCATCGTGAAACATTTGTGGCAATTTCTGTGATCGTGGCTCTTCGGTGGTCCTATGTCGACCAGCTTACCAGTATTTGTTTAACACTAGCACATGCTGGTGACATTGCACTTAACTGGAGTCACAGTCATCACAACCTATGAGTCAATAGGTGTCATCATTATACAGTCTACATGCTTGTCGTACCCAAGTTTAAATGATCCATGTCGCACTGTGTGATAAGGTAATGATATTATAGGAGAGCAAAAATCTTGCAGTGTATCCTGGGCTTAAGACAATGACTGGTACGTGCATGGCCACCTGTCAAAACAAACCAATGACAAAACACACAGCATACAAAACACATAAACAGAAACAACCGATCAGAACAAAGCTGTGACACACTTTTAGCTATAGTATTTAATCAGATACTGGTTGCCCAAATTCATTGATTGTTTCATTAGACAGAAACAGGTTTTGGAATGTTTGGTGTGATGGTTGCTGTATCGGTCAGGTTAACAAGTGAAAACTGAATATTTCATTTAGTATGAAAAGTAAAAGTTACACTCTGATTTTCAGAGCCGGACAGTAACGGAGTACATTTACTTGAATACAGTACTTAAGTACAATTTTGAGGGATCTGTACTTTACTCGAGTATCATTTTTTTGGAGTACTCGTGACCAATGTTCCCTCTAATTTTTTTCAGCACTGAGCAAATAC
This sequence comes from Paramisgurnus dabryanus, assembly GCF_030506205.2. NCBI lineage: Eukaryota > Metazoa > Chordata > Actinopteri > Cypriniformes > Cobitidae > Paramisgurnus > Paramisgurnus dabryanus. The sequence goes on along the minus strand of NC_133340.1, from coordinate 50,894,560 downwards.
TTTTTTTTCTGAGCGCACATTTTTAGTACTGTGAGCAATTCGCAACCACACGACCTGCCGAAAATGACCACGAGCTTGCGTTAACCATAGGAGATTCAAAGAGATGACAGTGTAGCGTGTAACGGGGTTTAGTGTATACACACGTATAATGTTCAATGTGGGCCTGTGTATCAGAAGAGAAAGGCACGGCTACTGGAGAGAGGAGAGCAGTATGACAGGTAAGTAAAAGATCAACACAGAGTCTTGGTTTCTGATTATTTGTAGATTTATATTGAAAATATTAATTTAAGAAAGTGTTTCTCTTTTCTGTATCTTGCTTAAGGAATATAAATCTCAAATACAAGAAACAATATGCAATAAATCCCAATACTCCTCTCTTTGAAATTTACCAGGTACCTGGGTTTAGCAGATTGAACCGTTCAACTCAAGCTGAAAATCAGTTCTCATATACTACAGAGCAAATATATAAATAAATAAATAAAATACTTGTAAAAGTGTAACACTGTTTCATTTTGTTTGTAATCCAAATTAATGATTCACTTAAATGACTCAGTTGGGTTGAATTCATGAATCAATTGACTCCGTTCAAAGGACCGTTCCTTTAAATAGTTCAGTTCAAAGTAAGTGTCTTTTGAAGAAAATCCAAGAAAATACGGAAAATGAAGTTTCAGCGAATTCACGTCCTAGTAGTTGTCCGAAACAAAAAGGAAAAATATCCTCCTACCAGTTCTGATGAATTCAAAGCACAGTTCTGGTTGTCTCGCCTTTTTGTATACACCTTCAGTATAGGGCTGCAACTAACGATTATTTTAATAATCGATTAATCTGTCGATTATTTGTTCGATTAATCGATGAATCGGATAAAAAAACAAAAAACAAGAAAAGCATTCATTTCCAACCCCATATTCAAAACAGAACTAAAATCTTTAGAAATTGCACAAACATGTTGCTCCTTGAACACACCTGAGCTGTTACAATAATAATAAAATAAAATTAAAATGGACTAACACAAAAAATACACATGTATGCTTTATATCTGTTAAAAATATAGACTTTTTATGATGCATTTCCCATCAAGAAGCCTCTCTTGATGGGATCAAAAAGATAGTATATGAGTACACTCTCAGAAATAAAAGTACAAAAGTTGTCACTGGACAGTACCCTTTCAAAAAGGTACACCTTTGTACCCAAAAAGTGCATATTAGTACTTCAAAAGTACATATTGGCAGTTCAAAGATACATATTTGTACCTAAATGGTACATATTAGGACCTTTTATAAAGTGTACTGCCCCAGTGACAGCTTTGTACCTTATATTTGACTCTGTGTTTTCTCGTATCGGATAGCTATCTCATTTGTTAAAACTGTTCCATTTACATTTGGCCACATAAATGCGTCTTGTGAAAACGGAAAATGCGTCTTCTACTCCCGCGCAAAATGCAAATACACCATTCATTACTTCGCCTTAAAAAATGTAAGACGATGTTTATGCAACAAAAGGCGGCACTTACTGTATGTTGTACTGTATGTTGGGCCGGGCACGCGCGTCTCCTTGCTCGGCATGAGATGGAGCGCGCAGTACAGAACAGCAGGAGAGTGACGGCGCGATGATTAACATACAGGTCCATGACGGGGAAAAACGTTCATACAACTCTCTCTCAACGTTTTATTTCTTTGTTTAATATCATTGGAGTTTTTAATTCGTTCTAGAAACTTTTTTTACGCGCTGACGTCGCTCCATAAAGCATAAGCGTGTCGTCTTTGTTTGTTTACCTCTTTGCCGGCTATAACTGCCATGTGACACGCTTACGTTTGGGAGGAGTAAAACACTGACATGTGGTTTTCCTCTACCTTTGCTGTTTTTTATCTTTTCTCCGCCGCCCTGTCATTTCTCCGCTTTGTCTATGAGGCGCCGAACTCTGCAAGCAACAGTGCGCGAGAGAGACCGACGCTCCGTCCCAAACCTCATACTTCCATACTATATAGTAGGCGAAAAGCACTACTTCTCGTACTCTTTGCCTACTATATAGTATGGAATTAGGCGGTTTGGGACGCAGTGCGAGTGTGTTCACTTCGCTCCGCGCTTAACTGAAGTTTTTCCTTTTTTTTTAATAAACGTCTCTGCGTCACGCGACACAACGAATCGATTATGAAATTCGTTGCCAACACTTTTAGTAATCGATTTTTATCGATTTAATCGATTCGTTGTTGCAGCCCTACTTCAGTATATACTTAATTGTCTCGCGTGTCCAAGATGGAGCAGGAGAACTTTACAGATGTTCGCAATTCTCACAAAAAAACCCAGCCTTGTAAAAACACAAGGCAGAACAGTAATTAATCTTCAATTCAACAGATTTATCAATAAGCATCATGTAAACATTTCAAATAACAACCTAACTCAGGGTTTCAACTTATTGAACATATGTTATTTTTTAATCACATTTACGTTACTTGACTGTTAACTTTCAAATGTAAATAGCTTCAGCTCGTTCGTTATATACCAACGGCCAATGTAAACAAACTAATAAAACTCATAGTTTGCTGCCAAATTTGCAACACTTATGCCATAATGTCAAGTTAATATTTAGAATATAACTCACCAAAGCATACATTTTAACTTCTTATTTAAAAGAAGAAGTTCATTCGAAGTGTTTTGATGCTCTGTGATTCTGAATCTGCCTCCGTTCTAATTCTCTATTTTGCTCTCTCCTCACTCTAGCAACAGCTTTTCCAAGTTATCACATCACTTCAGGAATCCAATAATTTGTTTTAAATCACTGTTTTGAATCACTTTTCCTCTTAATAAATATTTTAGTTTCTTGAGATCGCCCCGTGCAGCTGCTCATCTGACTCGCTCATCTGATTCGCTCTCACTTTGTGCTCGTGCTGGAAGCGGCACCTGTGTGAACTGAATGCGCTGCTACCATTGGCTCATAAAAGTGTCTGTCACCGTAGCAAGATCAGCGATTGGTTGAAAGTTTCTTCTCCTTCTAGAACACTCGCCTTCACTCTCTCTTAATTCTTTTACAACAGCAAATGCATCAATGTTTATGTGCGGTCTGAAAAATGTGCGCGGTCTGACAAATCTATTGCGCGGCCACTTTGACTGGCCTGCGCGGCCGCGAACGCGCGCAGCTTAAAGGGAACATTGCTCATGACTTTACTCAAGTACATTTGAGAGGCAAATATTGTACTCTTTACTCCACTACATTTCTATCCATAACCATGAGTACCCGTTCAAGTGTTTGCTGTGTTTACCAAAACAAAACTTCAGCGGCAGGAATCACTGGTGATCCCGGATTATTGTTGTTCAAAATGAATTACTCGTAAAAACATCACACTCTTACTTGATCTGGACAAACTCAGCATCACAAGACAGGTTTAAGACTCCAGCTTCGACATTTGACCACTGTTTATGATTAAACTGGTTTGCAGTAACATTAATTTCTTAATATATGCCAGGAGTCCAAAATAATGAATCTGTAACGCTCGTTATTTTGAATAGAAATCCTCATCCGTAAAACATTTATTCTCTTCTTCTTTTGTTTATTTGTGTTCAAATAGATAAAATATACAGAATCCACCAGGGCTATTAGTACAATGGGGAGCATATTTGGGAAAATAAATAATGATTAATTATCACATGTTAGTAAAATATTTAGTCATACAGAATAACATTTCTATTAATTTTCCACTGAATTATGCGATCTGAAGAGCTCAAAGAGCGAACGGAGTGAGATGTGTGTCTCCTCTTCCTGATTTGCATCAGATTTTACCTCAAAGCTCTATCATTTGCTGTACAGCTGTCAATCATCTCACATGGTTCAACGTGCACTGTGGCAGTAGTAATGCAACATTTAGAAAATGTACTCTTGTACGCTTGATACTCAAGTACTTTTAAAAACGTCTCGGTTACGTATGTAACCCTCGTTCCCTGAAGGAAGGGAACGGAGACGTCACGTCGTGACCGACGAATTGGGAACCGCTCCGCGGGTGACCTATCTACTTCGAGAAACTATAAAAACGCCAATGAACTTGGCATGCAGGTATTTGCATAATGCCGGCGCCGCCCCGCCAGGTGCGTATATAAGCCGCAGGTGCACAATACCAAATTAGCTATATTATTGCTGAGAAGCCGAGCAACAGTGCCCGGCCTGAAAAACAGCAATGGAACAGCAAACTGTGGCGACGGGACGTGACGTCTCCGTTCCCTTCCTTCAGGGAACGAGGGTTACATACGTAACCGAGACGTTCCCTTTCAGTCGGTCACTACGACGTCACGTCGTGACCGACGAATTGGGAATCCCTACCAAAACGCCACTGCAGCTGAACCCTTCCAGTGTCTGTAAAAGCCCTCCGCCCTCCACATAGGGGGCGGAACCTAAGGCGAAATGCAGAAGGCCAGTCACTACCTGTTCCTTAACCCACGATAGTGAAGCAGCGAACTGGAAAAGCGTCTAAACTGAGCGGAGCTAGAACACTGCGGAAGCCATCCCCTATGAAGGTTGAATGGATGACATAAAAATATGAAACAACCGATAGGTTGCTCATAAAAAGTCTCTGAACAAAACATAGTATGCAGAGAGATGCAGAGCAGGCTCTGCTAAGGAAAAACATGGAGGATTAGTACCCCACGGAGTATACACACAAATGAACCCCACGTAGGGGACAAATGTGGACGCCTAGCCTACACAGGTTTACAGAGAATACATCAGTGATAGGTTGACAGCGGATGCTCCGCAACACCAGCTATCAGGGCGGTGGAGGAGAGGCAAAAACAGTTTTTTAGACGTTTTTGCCCCGATGGCCTTCCATATTGGTGCAGATGTGCAGCACCAAAATAGAGGCTCCAAGCCGACACACGAGCCGACCCTCGGCATTCTTAACTAGTTAGTAGAAAGAACCCGAGTGGAAACCGGTTCGACACGAACACTATAGAATCTTGTGAACGTATTAGGTGTCGCCCAGCCTGCAGCTCTACAAATATCTGTTAGCGAGGAACCGCGAGCCAGTGCCCAAGATGATGCCACACTGCGTGTAGAGTGAGCACGTAAATTAAACGGACAAGGCACATTCTGCTTTTGATATGCAAGGGCTATAGTATCCACAATCCAATGGGACATCCTCTGCTTGGTGACAGCTTTTCCTTTCTGCTGACCACCGTAACAAACAAAGAGCTGATCTGAGGTCCTAAAGCTTTGCGTCCTGTCTATATACACACGTAGTGCACGAACAGGGCATAACAAAGCCGTGGCTGGGTCTGCCTCCTCCAAAGGCAGCGCTTGGAGGTTCACCACTTGATCTCTGAAAGGAGTGGTGGGAACTTTGGGCACAAAGCCGGGCCGGGGTCTCAGTGTTACGCTGGATGCAGCCGGCCCGAACTGAAGGCACGATTCGTCGACCGAAAATGCATGAATATCCCCTATCCTCTTAACAGAAGCCAAAGCAAGGAGAGTTAATGTTTTCATAGTAAGAAATTTAACACTCACACTATGCAGAGGCTCAAATGGGGCTTCCTGGAGTGATTTCAGCACCAAGGACAGGTCCCAAGGAGGAATAGAGGGAGGACGCGAAGGATTCAGTCTTCGAGCGCCTCTGAGAAATCTAATGACCAGGTCGTGCTGACCCACTGTCCTACCGTTTACGGGTGAATGGTGAGCTGATATCGCAGCTATATCGACCTTAATAGTGGATGGTGACAGCCTATTCTCCAAACGGCGCTGGAGATATAAAAGCACAACACTAATCGGGCATTCTTGGGGGTTTTCACTTTGGGAAGAACACCAGTCGACAAACAGGTTCCATTTAAGCGCGTAAGCCTGTCTCGTAGACGGCGCTCGCGCAGCAGCAATAGTGTTAGATACCTCTTGCGGTAAATCACTCAAATCCTCCGTGCCCCGTCCAGAGACCACACATGGAGGTTCCACAGGTCGGGGCGCGGGTGCCATAATGTGCCCTCTTGTTGAGAAAGAAGGTCCTTCCTCAGGGGAATCTTCCACGGAGGGGCTGTCGCGAGGAGAGAGAGTTCTGGAAACCAACTCCTGGTTGTCCAATACGGTGCCACCAACAGCACGCTCTCCTCGTCCTCCCGGATTTTGCATAGGGTTTGCGCAATGAGGCTCACCGGAGGGAACGCGTATTTGCGCATGTTTCGCGGCCAGCTGTGTGCCAATGCATCCACGCCGAGCGAGTCGTCGGCTAGTGAATAGAACAGGCGACAATGGGTCGTCTCAGGGGAAGCAAACAGATCTATCTGCGCTTTGCCGAAACGTCTCCAAATCTGCTGAACCGCAATGGGGTGGAGTCGCCATTCGCCGGGACGCGCAGCCCGAGAGAGCGCATCCGCCTCTACATTGAGCGTGCCCGGGATGTAAATGGCACGAAGAGACCTCAAATTCTTCTGACTCCAAGTGAGGAGATGACGGGCGAGATGCGACAGGTGACGCGAGCGTAAACCGCCTTGACGATTGATGTACGCCACGGTCGCAGTGTTGTCTGTGCGAACTAATACATCTTTGCCCTGTAACTCGTTGCTGAAACGGACGAGCGCAAGATATACAGCCCACATTTCTCGGCAATTTATGTGCCAATGCAGCTGGGGTGCCGTCCAGACCCCCGAAGCCGCAAGCCCATCGTACGTGGCCCCCCACCCCGTGTCCGAAGCATCTGTGCATACTATTGCATGCCTGGAGACCTGTCTCAGAGGCACACCGGCTCGGAGAAACGCACGGTCTGACCACGGAGTGAAAGTGCGACGACACGCAGGTGTAATGATAACACGGTGAATGCCGCGCAGCCACGCTCTCCTCGGGACTTGATCGTGAAGCCAATGCTGAAGCGGTCGCATATGAAGCAGTCCGAGCGGAGTTACAGCTGCGGCTGCTGCCAAATGCCCCAGGAGCTTCTGAAATTGTTTCAGCGGGACGGCGCTCTTGCTCTTGAATGTATTCAGGCAAGTCAGAATCGACTGTACACGCGCTTCTGTTAGACGAGCTGTCAAATCGATCGAGTCCAGTTCCATCCCGAGAAAAGAGATTCTCTGCACGGGGCAAAGCTTGCTCTTTTCCCAGTTGACCCGAAGACCCAAACGAGCGAGGTGTTTTAGAGTTAAATCTCTGTGATCGCACAGCGTCTGACGTGTTTGAGCTATTATGAGCCAATCGTCTAGATACGCGAGAATGCGCACACCTTTCTCTCTCAGGGGTTTTAAAGCCCCCTCCACTACTTTGGTGAAAACACGGGGAGACAGAGAGAGCCCGAATGGGAGGACTTTGTACTGGTATGCTCGCCCCTCGAACGCAAAGCGGAGAAACGGCCTGTGCCGGGGGAGAATCGATACGTGGAAGTACGCGTCCTTCAGGTCGATGGATGCGAACCAATCGTTTGGACGAATGCATGGAAATATGCGCTTGGGCGTCAGCATCTTGAACGGCATTCTGTGAAGTGCACGGTTCAGCGAACGCAGGTCCAGGATCGGTCGCAAGCCGCCGCTTTTCTTGGGTACAATAAAGTAAGGGCTGTAAAACCCCGACCTCATCTCGGCTGGAGGGACCGGCTCGATCGCGTCCTTCGCCAGTAGGACAGCGATCTCCGCACGGAGGACGTGCGCATCGGCAGCTCTCACCGCAGTGAAACGAACGCCGGAGAATTTGGGGGGACGCCGGGCAAATTGGATCGCGTAGCCGAGACGAATCGTGCGTAAAAGCCAACGCGACGGGCTGGGAAGCTGTTCCCACGCCCCCAGACACCGTGCGAGAGGGACTAAAGGCACGATCGGTGTACCCGCGGCGGGCGCAACGGAGGTGATCGCCGGTGTGTGCGTATTTGCCGCACCGACAGCAGTGTTGTGCATGATAACACTCACCTGAGTCCGCTGCTGGGTGGGTTAGTAAGGGAGGCTCTGCTGAAGACACCTCACGCCACTCGATGCACCCTCTGGCGAAGGGGGAGGAAGACGATGGGTTATGAGCCCGTGATTGTCTTCTTTCCCCTGAGAAGTCAGAGAGCGCGATGGGGTTATGAGCCCGTGCGTTGCTCTTGTACTCCTCTGATGAGTCGGAGAACGAGGGGGGGTTATGAGCCCGCTCGTGTCTCCGGCGCTCATCTGAAGACCTAGAGATGGAAGTGGAATTCGCTCTTTTTGTGGAATTGTGGGTGCCGACTGAAAAGTCGGCGGAACAGAAAATTGAAACAAAGGATTCCCCAACCGGCCCTCCTCCGGTGGGGGGAGTGGTGCTTTCACCATCTCCCGAAGAGCGATCCCCTCCATCTCTAGGTCGCCCGTCTCAGGGCCGCTTCGATTTTCTTTTTCCACCCTTTGAAGCAGGCTGAGCGGGCGGGGCGGGCTGCTGACGACCGGTTCCTCGCTTCTTAGAAGAGCCCCGGGGAGGAACGGAGGCGGCCGCCGCAGGACGCCCTCGGCGAGGAGCAGGCTGAGGTGCCGACGTGGACGGGGCAGGCGCAGGACGCTTCCGACGTGGCATGATCTGAGCGATGGCCTCAGTCTGCTTCTTGGCCGCGGAGAATTGCTGGGCAAACTCCTCGACCGTCTCGCCGAACAGGCCGGTCTGGGAAACCGGAGCATTCAGGAGCCGGGTCTTATCAGCATCCTTCATGTCCGCCAGACACAGCCAGAGATGGCGTTCCTGGACTACCAGGGTAGACATCGGACGCCCGACGGCGCGTGCGGTGACCTTGGTCGCACGGAGCGCCAGATCCGTAGCCGCACGCAGTTCAGAGAACTCCGCCGAGTCGTGACCTCCCGCGTGCAGGTCCCTCAGAGCCTTAGCCTGGTGGACCTGCAGCAATGCCATGGCATGCAGGGCAGAGGCTGCCTCCCCACAAGCCTTGTAAGCAGCACCGGACAGCGCCGAAGACTGCTTACAGGCCCGTGAGGGGAGAGTAGGCTGGTCCCGCCAGGAGGAAGCGACACCGGCCGGACACAACTGCATCGCGACCGGCCGCTCCACTGACGGGATACCAGTGTACCCCTTGGCATCTCCACCCTCGAGAGAGGTGAGGGGTGAAGGCTGAAACGGTCGGTTCCGGGCGGAAAACGGGGTTTTCCACGACCGCGTCAGCTCTTCATGCACCTCGGGGAAGAAAGGCACCGGGGGCGAGGACTGAGAAGCCCTGGCACCCCCGAAGAACCAATCATCGAGGCGGGACGGTTCAGGTGGGGGAGGCTTAGTCCACTCCAAGCCGACCGCCTCCGCCGCCCGGGCGAGCATGGCTGCCATCTCGGGGTCGAACACAGAAGCCGCAACCTGGCCCGAAGGCGGGAGCGGATCCGGATCGACGTCCGAGGCTGACAACCCCCCTTCCGATGTTACGGTGGACATCACGTCGGGTGGAGGCTCGACAGAGCGCGAGGACACCGTAGAACACGGGCCGCTCGTCTCCATCGGGACCTCCGCTGGCAACGGATCAGGGCGCTGGGAGCTGCTGGACGAACCAGCAGACCGACCCAGCACCGTTATACGGAGATCATCCTTCGCAAGTCTGGTAGCTGCGCTCTTAGCAGCACCAGACTTGGAAGGCGGGAGCCGTTCCCGGAGAAACGACACCCGTCTCCGCAAATCCGCCATAGTCATGCCCTCACAGATGGAGCATGAACTATCACGCAACGCTGCCTCTGCATGCTGGAGCCCCAGACACGAAAGACAACGCTGGTGGCCATCCCGGGGGGCGATGAACACACCGCATCCAGAAACCGAACACGGACGGAAATCCATCTTTAAAAAGACGACCCCGACCGTGACACGAATGAGTGGCTGTCTTTAAAAAGACACAAAGCTCAAACGTGCTGCTCTTTTAGGGAAATCACTCTTTTGTGCGAGCTGGTGAAACACACAGGGAGAGGCAACGCACTCACTCAAACTCAAGTCCTAAATTAAAGAGACAGAGAGAGAGAGAGAAAGGGTGGAGAAAAAACACTGCGAACCTCCGCTGAGGTGTCTTTGCCCAACCAACTTCAGCAAGCTGAGATCTTATTTTCTTCCCTTCCAGAACAGGATCTACGAAGATCAGATAGAAAGCTTCTCGAGAGCAGATGTCTGCCGGCTGCGAAGCAATAAAAGCTAATTTGGTATTGTGCACCTGCGGCTTATATACGCACCTGGCGGGGCGGCGCCAGCATTATGCAAATACCTGCATGCCAAGTTCATTGGCGTTTTTATAGTTTCTCGAGGTAGATAGGTCACCCGCGGAGCGGTTCCCAATTCATCGGTCACGACGTGACGTCGTAGTGACCGACCAGTGTTTCCCATACATAGGCTCTACTTGGGCGCTGCGCCCAGGTAAATTGTGACCCGCCCAAGTAAAAAAAAATCACTTTACGAATTTCCATATTTCTGAACTCGACTGGATGACCCGTGTTTTGGAGAGAGAGAGAGAGAGAGAGAGAGAGAGAGAGAGAGAGAGAGAGAGAGAGCTCACGCGAAAGAGAGAGCGCGAGAGAGAGCGCGAGAGAGAGGTGGGGGTCGGGTGACCGTGAAGATGATGCACGCGTCATAAACTCATCATCCAGCGCGGCAAACTGGATCAATTGCAGCAGCACATACGGAGCAGCCAGGGAACACACAGCGACCAAAATGGTCGCATATGCTTATGTGCATATGTGTTTATAGCATCTAAGTTGGCTTCATTTTGCGTGCAAGCACGTTGTGTCTCTCCGGTTGAGTGTCCGTTCACGTGCTCTCTGTTTCTCAATGAATTGGGCGCAACGCGAAGCAACCTCAGTGTCACATTGTATCCTTTCATGTTTCTGAACTTGAGCAGAGTTTTACCATTAGAGGTCTTTCTTCACTGAGGACGCGGGACCCGTACGGTTCCGGGTTTATATTTTAAATGGTCAGATGGGTCCGGGTCGGTCCTAGTTCATTACTTCGGGTCCCAAGTCTGATTAATATTGTGTGTAAAACCCGAGTCGATCGAGAACGGCCGTGAGCGCTACCGCGCTAAAGCTCGAGTGCTGTTTTAGCGTGCCTCCGGTTTCTATGGCGATAGCAACTGGCTCTTGTCACGACCACGCGCCGCTTCATTTTCTTTATCCCATTTTTTAATAGTCTTACTATTAATAGACAATATCTTTACTAAAATCTAAACAGTTTGCACAGAGATTGTAGCAAAAAGCAGTGCTAATACTGAATGAGCAAAGCTCTAGCTGACTCAGGATATAAAAAACGCAAAGCTGTAATGTAAAGTCTGTCATCGGGACAGCAAGTAGACTTTTAAATCTGAAATAATTAGTGGATTAAGCTTTTTTTAATCGGCAAAAGAGAAATAGAAAGCAGTAAAAGGGCCTATCTTATAGAAGTTATTAACATTATAACATCAGTCACATTTATAATCTATAGACCTGCACTGTCTATATAGGCTATAGTATACATAGTATTGTATATAATTGAGTTTGATAAAAGGGGTCATCAAATTGCTTCATATATCAGTGCAAAAACATCAAGTTTTTTCGTGGTGCTTTGACAAACAGTGTCAGCTTTGTTTATGGCAAAAAAAGTTTGGGGTGGTTAGATTAATGAACTATAATGTGAAATTAATATGAATGTTTTATAAATCAAAGTATTGTGTTGTGTCACACATTATTAGTTCTTTGTTACATGTATAGTAGACCATTTTTTGTCGGTGGATAATAATGATTGCCCTTTTCACCAGCTACCACCACAAGTAAATTTCAGATCTGTGGGAAACACTGCCGACTGAAAGGGAACAAGTACTTTTGTACTTTTACTTAAGTAGACATCTGACTGTAGTACTTTTACTTTTACTTGAGTAAAATTTAGCAAGGGGTAACTGTACTCTTACTCAAGTACTGAAGCTGTGTACTCTGTCCGCCTCTGCTGATTTTGACCTTAAATGCTTAAAAATGTCTAAATTAAGTGCAGGTGCAAAGTCATAAATATATTAATTTGTGACAGTTCTACTGTTTGCACTTGAAATAAACACAGACATGACATGTAGATAATACAAATCTTTAACAAAAATATCATCTGAAAAAGGATAAAGATGTTTTAACAATTTAAAACAAAACTGTTTACTAATAATAAAACAGACAATAGCAGAAAGAATAAGCATGCATGTTTAAGTTAAGAAGAATAATGAACTTTTTAAAAAGTACCTGTATGTCCAGTTGTGCGGTCTGGAGTACATTGCTTTGCATGTAGTCCTATAAGGATCGCTTGGTCTTCTTGAATATATTAAGTCCTATAACTGCTTCAAGTACGCATTCTCTCATCAGGCCCACTCTTACAGCCTCAGGGTGGGTCATTGTTCATAATTTGGTCATCTAAATAAACTTCGGTCAATCTTGTGAATAAACACTGGGTGAATAATCTGTGAAAGACAAGCATATAGAAAACCATAAAAAGTTGCTTGTATTAGTAATAACTAGAATCAGATTTGTTTTTATGATTTTTGAAACAATGGTTATTCAAATGTAAAATCATAGTAGCCTATTAATGTAAAATCAACAAGGAAATTATATAGACCAACTTACTCTAATAATGCTACACAGTAGGTGTACAAAGGAATATCGTTTCCCTCATATTTGGACAGATCTGTGTTATTTACTCTCTTGCCAGTTTGTCATGAGTCATAACTTTATGTTCATATTTTTAAATGAATAACAAACACAACGCATTCATTTAAACAGTCCTACATTTTTACCTCACTATATTGTCTCCATCTGGGAAAGCCTGACACTGTTTCCACTAACTTATGTTATTGCAGTTATAAAGACTTTTGCCCAAGGCCTAGCCTAGAAATCTAGACGCACCCTAGCGGCCGCAAAATATATTTGCTACCAGGGTTTAGTCTAGGCACTCACAATACACTTAACCGGTCCAAAAACCAAAATTTGGTCAGGCCAATCACATCGTGTGTAGCGTCTGTGGGGCGGGCTTAACATGATGACGACAGAGCTGCAACGGTTCCTACTTGAAAACAGAGAATGGTTGCTGCTGCTGGCGAACAGCTATTGCTGAGTCCCAATTCGCATACTATCCGTCCTAAATAGTATTCGAAACTAGAATTAGTACGTCCAAAAACGTAGTATGTTGAAATGAGTATCCCAAAGATACCCGGATGGTCTACTATTTCCGGTTAGATTTCGAAGTGCAGATCGATCCACACTCTAACGGCTAATATTGCCCACAACCCATTGCGTGCGGGAGGGAGGAGCTTTGTGGTGATGTAAATATGGCAGCCAGACGCAGCAGCGGAGATGCGCCCTCAGCTTTTAAGTGTAAGAATGTAAATGTTTAACCCTAATTAAAGTTATCTTTCATTGTCTCGTAATATTCGGTTGATGTTGTGAAAATAAAGTACCATGGCTGTAGTACTGTGTCATGCATGTGTCTTTTTTATGTATTTCTTTTTATGTTTCTGTCTTAGATTTATACCTTACTATAAACCCTTCTGAAAAAAACACCTTTTACTACACTAATCATAGTTTAACCACACTGACTTATTTGTAGTAATACTGTGGCTGTACAAATGTTAACTTTATTAAGAAATATGGTTACTAAACTTTTACTATAGTAAAAGCATGGTTCATTTTCATCGCGGTATTTCTGATTTGCAAACATAAGTATAAAATAAGCCTAAAATACGTTAAACAATAGTTATACTATAAACTTTAACTATTTTGACTTTAAAATAAGTAGCTTTCATTACACACATTGTTGCACATGAACATCATAACCAGCCGCCTCACAAACTACCTGCGTTTGGTGTGCGTAACTAGGCAACCACGTTTTCGTTCACTTTGCATGACGTCATCGAAGTACGTCCCAGAACGTGCATACTCTTTTGCTACACACTCAAAAGTACGTACATTTTCCTCACAAAAACAGTACATACTTTTAGGTCGTAGTATAAGTAGGCGAATTGGGACCCAGCATATCTTTTGAAGCGGCTTTGGCCGCGACTCTGGAGGACTTAGACTTATGTTTTTCTTTGAGAGAAGAGCAAATAAACCCTACTGAAGTCCTTTTTAAGCAAGAAAGATGTGTTTGGAGTTTTGCCGACTGGTTACGGTAACTACGTCACCTTCTTCGTTGCTCTGATCCGTCATAGCGCTATCCTATTGCGTGTAGAGGCATTTTGAGGGACAACCATCCCGCCCCTTGCATTGAGCCGTTTGTGTGAAGAGTTGCCAGACCTTACATCTTGATGTAGGTCTGGCTAACCAGGCTACCCAAGGCCATTTATCTAACAAAACTGTTTTCTGTTGTTGTTGTTACTGCTGCTGCTTTTGCGTTTGTATTCCTCCATAGTACTTTTTGGCTCTTCCGTGTGGTTACGTTACCCTTCCGTCAGCGTACCTGGCTTATGATGGCTATGAGGTAAGCTTACGGCAAACTCGACGTAATGCTTGGATCACTATATCATTAATTATTCACACAATGACAGTGCCTGTCGTAACGCATTCGCTGCAATATAATTATTCATAAGCTTGTGAGCGAGCACTTACCTATTGCTTACGATGAGCTGACGTTACGATCTTCATCTTCTTCTTTTGGTTTAATGGCGGGTTACGAACCAACTTTAAAGGTGCATACCGCCACCTGCTGTGATGGAGTGTGAAAATAATGATCTGCCTCTTCTATATCCTGTTATATAACACACTATTCTTAATAAATCTCAAACTGCATTTGGCTTCCTGATTTTGGATCTTCATTTAATAAGTTGGCTATAGTAAAATCATTGCATGCTATTGCTTGTAAATCTTCCTTTAAAATACAACTCAAAATGATAGTGGCGAAGAAGTCATCTGCCATCTTGTGCTCATTAGTGGTAACGACATGCAATGCACAAATGACTAAAACGAGTTATTGTTGTTAAAGCCAGTTTCATTGAAAGCATGGTTTACCGACAATGCATTAATGATCTTATCATTTTAATAATATATTGATAAATCTATGTCCAAAGTTAAGAATATGAACGCAAAACACTAAATGACAAACATAAGTGGTGTTTTCCCGGACAGGGGTTTTCTTAAACCAGGATTAAGCCTAATTAGGAAAAAATAAACAAACATACCTTACTAAAAACATTACCTATGTGCATTTTAAGGCAAAACAAAGAGCACTGATGTATTTTAAGATATGTCAATGCATTTTTTTTTTAGTTTGTACAGCTCTTACATTTATTTTAGTCTAGGACTAGTCTAATCCCTGTCCGGGAAACCGCCCCTAAATTGCTCCCAATACAATTTTGCTGTGTTCTCCACTGTACATTGATTGTACTGATTATAATCCAAAAGTCAGACGGGCCAAGTAATTCCCACGTCATCCATTATAAAGGGAGTTTTATTGTGCAGTGTAGACAATTTCTATACAAATTAGTCCAAGTTTGAAAAACCGTTTGTTTCCATGTCACTCAGAAAGTCAGTGTGATGTCTTGAATTAGTAAGCAAGCAAAAACCATTCAAACGTTTTAGCCTGAATTACCTATAAAATGCAATTAAGCATTTTAATGTAGTTTATAATCAACATTAATTATCATGATTATCGAGGGCATAATCAAAAATAAATATTTTTGTTTTCCCTGTAGTGAGTAGCCTATCTGTCTCATATCTGCTTGGAGTTTGAAAGACTCTTCTGATGCTTTTCTATTAAGTTTATTTACATATTTGACATTGAAGTAGTCTAATGGTAAGTCTTGATTACTTTCATTTTGTGATACTTGAATTAGTTACTGCATCTCTTTAAGGTTATTTGTAACTGTATTGGAAATTATGTTGAAGTAGTTCTCCCAACCCTGTTCATACTTACACACAAATAATAACAAAATTACAGAAATCAAAGTATAATCAGTTCAATGTAAGAAGTTATTATGATTACTAATAGAAGTGTACTCTTTGTCCTGTTATTTTCCTTACCTTGCCACTCAGTCCTTTAGGTTAGGGTAGTTGAAACTATTTCTAATTTCAGCAAAAGCTCCAGAGTTAAATCAACACTGCTTAGATTCACACCCAAGGTGTTAAAAATTACCACAGAATTTTTTGTATTCTTCCTACGAACTATCACAATGCTTCAACACAAACAATAAAATTTTTGGGGTCAAGTGCTCAGCTAAGTAAAGATAAAACTAATCACTGTTAGGATGACTTCTTGTTTTTATCTTTCTTGTTAACAGCAAGTGTTCATCATAAATATTCATTTCATTATTTAACTTATCCTAGGGGCTTATCCTAAAATTATTAGAATAAAATATATGTTTGAGCTCGCTTAATTTAAAAACAACTTGCACTTACGCTTTTACTTTGTATCAATATGTGAAACAATGAATTGTTGATAAAAGGCTGTTAACAGTTACCAAAAAAGCTTAACTTCTTAAATATAACATAATATTTACATCATAAGATAATAGGCAGTCATGGTCTAATAGTTAGAGTCGGCCTTATAACCTGAGAGTTTTGCTGGTTCGAGTCTCACGGCTGACAGGTTGCGACTGAGGTGCCTTGAGCCAGCCACCTGTCTCCCAGTGTTTCCCGGGCACTGCAGTATACTGCTCTGGGTGTGTATGTTCACGACGTGCAGTGCGTGTTCACCACTCACTTGATAGGTTAAATAAAGACGTCACATTTCAAGTATGGGTTACCATACATTGGTCATTATGTCACTTTTACTTTTCCTTAAAAAGGATCAGATGGAAAAAAAACTAAAGGTGAAAACAAGAAAGCGCTTTTTTTTATTCCAATTAAAGCTATAGACATGTGTCTTATTGCCATTCTTCTTTTTTTCCAGTCATCACATATGCATTTATTCATTTAGCATATACATTCATCCAAAGTGTCTTATAGATCAGAAAATACACAGAAAAAAAGCATCAAAAGTTTATTACATTTGCATAATTGTAGTATCTGCTGCAGAGTAGTTCTAGTTACTATGACAAAGAAACGGTCTGAGTGTGACTAATCCATTGGAAGCCTCAGATTGATCTATGACACATACTTTCTGATATGGAAACTTTGTCTGAGGCAACGCGTGCCAAAAAGTAAAAAAAAAAAGCTTAAAAGGTTTGTAGTAGAGAGCCTCCTTCACACAAAATAAGATTATTAATTAAACTCAAAAA
Source organism: Paramisgurnus dabryanus (assembly GCF_030506205.2). Classification (NCBI taxonomy): domain Eukaryota; kingdom Metazoa; phylum Chordata; class Actinopteri; order Cypriniformes; family Cobitidae; genus Paramisgurnus; species Paramisgurnus dabryanus. The sequence continues at coordinate 50,877,467 of NC_133340.1, read as the reverse complement.
GCATGTTTTAAAGCCTAACTGCTCTATACAATGACATTGATGTTCTCCCATTAGGCCATACATATAGAGTTCCATCTGTTGTTCATATGCTAAATTGGTTGTAATTATATGTGGTATTGCTATACTGTATAGTGAATTTTTTTTTTATAAGGCATTTATAAACTAGCTGAACTAGCTTTAAGTGCAATCAGATCATGATGGCAGGTATCCAAAGACTTCATACGTAGAACATCATAATGTGTGTGTGTGTGTGTGTGTGTGTGTGTGTGTGTGTGTGTGTGTGTGTGTGTGTGTGTGTTCACAAATGATGCAGATGTACCATCTGCTTGAGCATACATTCCATTTACATTCTTAATCTTGCTATTAACCAATTGTTATTAACATAAACTTAATTAGATTACCTGTGGTTAAGTAATGTTTAAAGAAATTTTTTTCTTGCAATATTAATCATCCTCTACTGTTTATAAGAATTGTGTGACACTACTGTGTCATCATTTAACACCTCTATTTTTAAGAATATAATTCTTTCCATAGGCAGGTACTAAAAGAACAAGACATAAGACACAAAGTAAATAGAAATTGGGACTATTGCCTAATTCACAAAGCTAACAAAATTATTTATAACAAAATTAAATGATACTATAATTATTATATATAGTTCAAGCTGTAACCTATTTATGATCATTATTCACTGTTAATTACTTTTAAAAATATATATTTAGGATAAAATACTTCAATTTACAATCCTATCTGTCAGAATCCTGCCGGATCCTGTTGGTATTTAGATCTAGTTTAGCATGGCAGGGTTCTGACAGTACATATGTTCTATGTGGGAAATGTGTGGTTGTAGTATTGGTTTATTCCGACCACGCATTTCCCGGGTCTCGTCACTTTTTCCCCGATCCCTTACTCGTGATTATTTTCAGCTGTATGTAATTTACTTTCTCCCTATTTAAGAGTCCTTGTGTTTGGTGTCCAGTGCACGTTCGTCTTGTTTCATGCCTTGTCCCATGCTTGTTTCTTGCCCTGTCGGTTCCAGTAAGTTTTGTGTATATTTAAGTCTTGATCTGTTTAATGTGTTGGAAGTTATTGTTAGTTTTTGTTAAGTTTAGTGTTGTCCTCCCTTGTCTTGTTTCGCCCCCTCGTGGGTTTTGTTTTCCTGGTTTTTCCCCTGTTTTGTAATAAATTCCTTTTTTGTTACGTCCGCATCTGGGTTCGTGTTTTGTGTTTACCCAAATCCTGACAGAACGAACGTGCCAGAAAAGAACCCAGCGGACATGTTCACCGGTACTCGCCTGGCGAGACTGGGAAAGGGTTGCCGCCCCGCATACGAGTCGGGTTACGAGTTTTTTGACCCGCTCGTATGCGGACCCGAGGTCAACACCAGGCGGAACCCGAACCGTACCGCCGAACCCCATGGACTCTCGTCCATCCGAGAGGGAAGGACCGTTGGGATATGGGGGTTCGGCGACCCTGAACTCTCTCCTCCGGCTCCAGAGAGCCGCTCCCCGCCTCTGTCCCTTCGAGGGAAGCGTGAGAGGAGGATCTCCTGGGAGTCTTCATCTGGGGGGTCCTCCTCCGACTTAAGAGCACCACCTCATCCACTTTCTGTTCCGCGACCTCGAAGGAAGAACAGGAGGAAGGGGGATCTTACCCAGCGCCCAGAGCCGTCGACGCAGCCGCCAGAGCGCCCAGAGCCGTCGACGCAGCCGCCAGAGCGCCCAGAGCCGTCGACGCAGCCGCCAGAGCGCCCAGAGCCGTCGACGCAGCCGCCAGAGCGCCCAGAGCCGTCGACGCAGCCGCCAGAGCGCCCAGAGCCGTCGACGCAGCCGCCAGAGCGCCCAGAGCCGTCGACGCAGCCGCCAGAGCGCCCAGAGCCGTCGACGCAGCCGCCAGAGCGTCCAGAGCGCCCAGAGCCGTCGACGCAGCCGCCAGAGCGCCCAGAGCCGTCGACGCAGCCGCCAGAGCGTCCAGAGTGCCCAGAGCCGTCGACGCAGCCGCCAGAGCGTCCAGAGCGCCCAGAGCCGTCGACGCAGCCGCCAGAGCGCCCAGAGGCTTCGACGCAGACGCCAGAGCGCCCAGAGGCTTCGACGCAGACGCCAGCGCAACCCCAGCCGTGTGCGCAGCCAGCGCAACCCCAGCCGTGTGCGCAGCCAGCGCAACCCCAGCCGTGTGCGCAACCCCAGCCGTGTGCGCAGCCAGCGCAACCCCAGCCGTGTGCGCAGCCAGCGCAACCCCAGCCGTGTGCGCAGCCAGCGCAACCCCAGCCGTGTGCGCAGCCAGCGCAACCCCAGCCAGATTTTGCAATTTTTGGCCATGAACATTCCAGGACTTTCCCCAAGTTCACCCAGACTCCTTTCCCACCCTCCCACCCTGGACCACCCCCTATGAACTTTTGTGTTCCCCCACCCCCCCTCCCTTGTTTATTATTTTTATTGTCTCACCCCAATCCCACTGTTGTTATTGCCTGTTTGCCCTTGTTAGTCTTTGTTATGTTTTCATGGATCATGTTGTGAATGCAGTCTGTCTTGTCCCATGTTTAGTGTTCCCCCTTCGAAGGCGTCTAGTAGCCGCCTTTTGGAGGGGGGCGTACTGTCAGAATCCTGCCGGATCCTGTTGGTATTTAGATCTAGTTTAGCATGGCAGGGTTCTGACAGTACATATGTTCTATGTGGGAAATGTGTGGTTGTAGTATTGGTTTATTCCGACCACGCATTTCCCGGGTCTCGTCACTTTTTCCCCGATCCCTTACTCGTGATTATTTTCAGCTGTATGTAATTTACTTTCTCCCTATTTAAGAGTCCTTGTGTTTGGTGTCCAGTGCACGTTCGTCTTGTTTCATGCCTTGTCCCATGCTTGTTTCTTGCCCTGTCGGTTCCAGTAAGTTTTGTGTATATTTAAGTCTTGATCTGTTTAATGTGTTGGAAGTTATTGTTAGTTTTTGTTAAGTTTAGTGTTAGTTTAGTGTTGTCCTCCCTTGTCTTGTTTTGCCCCCTCGTGGGTTTTGTTTTCCTGGTTTTTCCCCTGTTTTGTAATAAATTCCTTTTTTGTTACGTCCGCATCTGGGTTCGTGTTTTGTGTTTACCCAAATCCTGACACCTATCTATCTGTTCGTTCTGTGTATTTAGGTCAGATTCGCCACACCACTAGATGGTGGTAAAACTCCATGTCCATGATTTCTAACGCGTTAACACGTGATTTACGCGTTAACACGCATTTACGCGTTAACACGTAGTGCGTGTTAACACGTGATTTACGCGTTAACACGTAGTGCGTGTTAACACGTATTTTTAACATGTTTTTTTCCCTGTTGGCCTTCCATAGTGTTAACACGTGTTAACGCGTAAATCACGTGTTAACACGTACTTACGCTGTTTTTTTTACCACCACCTACTGGTGTGGTGCTTTTGCTTAAACACAGAAACAACAAACAAGGCTTGAATATCTCAGGATGTAAAGTAATCTATATTTTGAGCATCTTTTGAAAGCATTAGTAGGTTACAACTACATATTTTTAAACAGTTAACTATAACAGTTCAACCCTTGAAGTTCATGACCACTTTCGCACATTTCTCTAAACTATATTTTTAAATGCACTTTAACTTTATCATGTTCCTAAACCCTAACTGGTAACTGTCACATGAAAACAGCACATTTAGTTTTCACAAGTCAACCCATATGCATTATATTTGTTTGTGAGCCCCTTTGATGACCCCATTAAGTCTTATGAAGCTGCCATTGCTTTAGATAGCTTTATAGTAAATTGTTTTGCTTTATCCTTCAAAGTTCAATTGATCAATTATATATATTTTTATTATCATTAGACACACACAGGACAAAAAACACACAATAAATAACACTGGTGAGGATCATATATGTCTTCCAGATGCTGTGTTGTCCGTGTAAAATGTGTTGAGGTGGTAAAACGAGGAAGGCTGTGTGAATGAGTCCTTTTTCTCGGGATGTTTTCATCTTTGCTAGAGATGGAGCAAGCAGTACTGTAGACTCCAAATACTCATCCTTTTCAATATTGTAATGAAAACAGAGATGTATACCATAGTTTAATGTTGCATGTGCAAATAAACAGTTGTTTTTAGATATGAGGTGTTTATGTTTCTATGTTGCTCTCTATTTTCCTTGGCCTTTTTCATAAGGGTTTAAGTGCCTGACACACTACTATGTAGAATACATAAGGAATGAAAAAGATACATGATGCTTTTAAAATAACGTAATATTCAACTTTTATTTATTCCATAAAACAGTAATTACTAAATTTAAGACTCAAATTCCCCAGGGAAAGAAATATCTTTGCTTTTCCATTGCCTTTCTTCATTTAATAATTGATAAGTTAGTAAATTGTTCTTTGCAGTATCCAGATGTGATGGCCCTTCCATTGTATAGCACATCACATGGAGTATGAACTACCCTATCTTTTGTGATTTTGTTAAATGGTTTAGAAAGCCTTTAATGGACAGTGGTCCCCTGCTTCAAAAACAGCAGACCTCCAACATCAAGCTTAGCAGAGCCGGGGTGGTTGGTGAGAATTGTTTTGGTTGGCTGAAGAAAGATGGTGATGACCTCAGAAGTGCAATGCCTGCAGCACAGAAATGGTAAAGGTTATTGTGCTGCCCTGGGAAATAGGTGACATAGGAATGGTAGAATATGTAGGCCTAATGCACATCACAGCCTGTAAACTGTTAAGTCTTATAACTTTATACAACCAGAATGTACTGTAGTGAAAACATAAATGACAAAGAAAACAGAGCTTTATTACATGAACTCTATAATAAGAATTTGGCAAATTATATGGAATATAAACTCCAAAAGAAAAAATGTTTGATCAGTTATAAATAAATCTTATTTAATATTTGATTATTAATAAAACCCATAAACAACAAACATTGGCAACAAAGGCATATCATTGTTTCCAACCAAAAACATTGTAATAGGTAGTTTTGACATAGGAAACAGAAATACAGACTCTCTAAAAAATGCTAGGCCCATCATAAAGACAACTGTGTAAGGTTGAGACCCTACTTATATCACTTGGTCAAAAAAAGGTCACAGACTCAACTGTAAGCACAAAACAGTTTATTTAATGCGCAATGAAAATCTCAATTCCAGAATGCAGAGACTCACCAATCAGCAGGGTGGCACTAAAGTGAGTCAACGCTGAGGATGGCACCTGGCAGAAAGAGTCAGAGGTCAAGGCATCAGACAGGAAATGTTATCGGGGAGAGCAGCGAGGCAGGCAGACAGGATGAAGAGAGCCGAAGAAAGCCAAAGGAGAGCCAACCGATGTAAAGCTAGCCATAGAGAGGGAAGATGAGGCTGGGAGAATGGTGCAGATGGCATCAGGGCACGATCGGGAGAGAACAGAGAGGAGTCAGAAAGAAAAAGCACTGACAGTGCATTTCATCAACGTCAATTAATTAGATGACTAGAGGGAGGGGAGGATATAGCCCGGGATACACTGCATGATTTTTGGCGGTCCCACACGAAAGATTACCATCATGAAACATTTGTGGCAATTTTTGTGATCGTGGCTCTTCGGTGGTCCTATGTCGACCAGCGTACCAGTATTTGTTTACCACTAGCGCATGCTGGTGACATTACACTTAACTGGAGTCACAGTCGTCAGAACCTATGAGTCAATAGTTTAAATGATCCATGTCGCACTGTGTGATAAGGTAATGATATTATAGGAGAGCAAAAATCCTCCAGTGTATCCTGGGCTTAAGACAATGACTGGTACGTGCATGGCCACCTGTCAAACAAACCAATGACAAAACACACAGTGTACAAACACATAAACAGAAACAACCGATCAGAACAAAGCTGTGACACACTTTTAGCTATAGTATTCAATCAGATACTGGTTGCCCAAATTCATTGATTGTTTCATTAGACAGAAACAGGTTTTGGAATGTTTGGTGTGATGTTTGCTGTATCGGTCAAGTTAACAAGTGAAAACTCTTCTGTAATCAAGTGCTATTTGGGGCTGAATATTTTATTTAGTATGAAAAGTAAAAGTTGCACTCTGATTTTGACCTTAAATGCTTACTTAAGTGCAAAGTCATAGATATATTCATTTGTGACAGTTCTACTGTTTGCACTTGAAATAAACACAGACATGACATGTAGATAATAAAAATCTTTAAACAAAAATATCATCTGAAAAAGGATAAAAATATTTTAAAAATTTAAAACAAAACTGTTTACCAATAATAAAACAGGTGTGGGATTTTTATGTTGTTTTATTAATCAGTATGTCATGTTATAATTGATATGTGCCATTATGCTTTCTGTGCTGAGATATGTGAGTAAATGTCTGTGTGTAAAGTTGAAAGGCTGTTCCAGTTGGGGGTAGGAACAAAGCCCTGAAGAGAAAACACGCAGAACATATGGTTTCAATAAACAAGTTGTTTGCTTTATAACTATGTTATATTTAGAGAAAGTGAAAATTAGTATGTTTAACTAATGAATGCATTTAACCAATTCATGAACAATGGAGTACTGTTGTGTTGTTGAATAATTATGTTTTACATATTTACTGCCTACATTTCATGCTGATTGCTAAAAGTGTTAAAGTTACAAAGATGTCCAAATAAGGACTGTGGAAATTGATTTTGTTCCATTTTTATATTTCTTTAATTGATCATTTTATTCTATAAACATTGTGTGTTTCATATATGCACTGAGCTATTATGTAGAAATGAGGTGTTTATGTTTGAGAGTGGAGAGTTACCAGTTTTTGTGTGTGTGCTGTAAGGAGGATTAGCGAGGAATTTACGCCTGGTATAGATCAAGATAAGAGAGAGGCCTGAGGGGGAAAGCAAACAGGCAACTATTTCATTAACTAATGCTTTAATGTTCACAGGATAAAATGTGCAATGTATTTCTTACGTAATCAGTATTAATCATTAAATAATTGATGTAATAAATATAAGATGTTGTCTTTGATAAATTTGTATTAACCAATGAAATGAAGGTTGCATACAGAATAACTTAATGGGGGCAGGGCAGCTCAACCTTGAAGAAACAGAGTCTCCTGTGTGTGTGTGTGTGTGTGTGTGTGTGTGTGTGTGTGTGTGTGTGTGTGTGTGTTTTCTTTCCTAACAGATGGTTTTTAATAATGATTAAAGTGTTTGCTTAGAAGTAGTATTGCAGTAAAAGATTTAATATGTGTTTATCTATCTAAAGAAGTTAATGTGTGCCTTATTCATATAACCAATTTTACAAATAATGAAATGATGTCATGATATTGAAATATGTTTTACATAATAATCACTTTCATCTTACAGCTTATGTTTTTTATAAATGAATGTTTTATTAATGATTTGTTTTTAAGAAAGCATTATAACATGCTATTCAAAGTGGAGGAGTACTGGAGAGGAACTGCAGGGCTCCCAGGGATGAGAGGAGAACAGTTTGTTTTTCTTTGTCTATGTGTGTCCATCTTTGCCTACAGGCTAAAATTGGGTGTGGTGATGGAGTCAGATGGACGAGGGGAATGGCCTTTGTGGGTGGAGATTTTCTGAAGAAAGATCGACGTCACATATTTTATAAATAAGCATGTTACTTCCTGAGCTGGTTGTTCGCTACTTGAGAGGACCCAGCGCTGTTAAACTTTTTCATATCTGATCAATAAATATTTGAACTTAGATATACGTATCTTGTGCCTTTCCTCTAAATTATGAACATGCAAATGGACGCCTTAAAGTCCAACAATTGGTGACCGCCGACGTTTTGTGGAGGGAAAGGAGAGAGTGAGAGGAAGGAGGGTTTCACATTGAAGAAACCAGAGTAAGGGAGGGCTCCTAAAATAAAGGTAAGCAGAAACCTGTTATATCAAATTCTGCTATTGGACATATACCAAATTACTTGTGTTGATAAGGAGATCCGAACTGAATTACAAATTTACATTTTTGTAAATTGATCAGAGTGAAAAACTTTTATTTTTATAGATATTAAGAGATTTATTAAAATTGGGTTTGAGGCCCTTAATGTATTAGACATTATAAAGTAATAAGTTTGGGTTAGAGGCCCTTAATGTACTAGACATTATAAAGTAATAAGTTTGGGTTTGAGGCCCTCGGGTTAAAGTCCCGTAAAGGTAAATTGTGGTTGGAGTCCATTAATGTATTAGACATTATAAAGTACCAAGTGGGTTAAAGTCCCTCGGATGCAAATTCCGTAAATTCTAATTTTAATCCGGATATTATTTAATCGCTTTCAACTTTCGCTAAAAAGACGGGTCAGTAGTCGCGCGGGTGAAACCCCTGAAAACTACTGGTGTATATATTCTTTTGCTAGATTAGAGTGACGTTTTGTGGTTTTTTGAAATTCTGAATGCTTGTAAATTGTGTGAAAATGGCTAAATTTCAGAAAGAATGTGATGAGTATGAGTGTCCACCAGTGTATGTGTAATCGCAAAAGATTGTGAGGCTTAGGATGGTCCGAACAGATCCAAATGCTTTTGTATATAAAGAAAAGACAAAAAGAGGTTGCATTAGCGTGGAACACGTTGAGAGAAGAAAACTGTTGGGAGGCAGAGGAGAAAAAGAGAGTTCCTCTCACGCCTATTATTTTTGCCATGGAACATAGACTGGTAAACAAAATTAAGATTGTAAAAGCAGAAGGAAAAAGTGGTTTGGTAAAGGACCAAATGTGACAAGCTTAGAGATTAGCTCTGGTTGCTGCTGCCATGCAGGCTATTAAATCAAATAGAAAAGGGGAAGTTGGCAGTGGTGCAGCTGCAAAGCCAAAGGAAGTTAAACAAGGAAACAGTCAGCCAGACTCAAGTGTGACACCTACGGCTCCTCCTCCAGCTCCACCCCCAGTGAAATCGATCTACCCCTCCTTGCACACACCTCCTCCTTATGAGAAAGCCAAAGCCCCAATGCAACAGCCTGTTTTTCAAATCAATAGCGGTGAATTAAATGTAGATGTAGATTTTATTTGTGTGAAAATGTAGTGTGTCTGTGATATAATGAGTCTGTTAAAACCATAAATGGGATTAAGCAAAACCTAGCAGAAAGACAGAGGCGAAGCTTTGAAAGAAAAACAACAAATTACAGAAAAGAGTAGAGACCAAGTTATTAAAGGTGGAAATAAAGATCAAAAATAAAAAAGGACAGAAAAATTATTAAAAGGTGAATGACATAGATAAATTATACAAAAAGATTTAACAAAATGAAGAGGAGTCTTCATCTGATGGTGGAAGGTCACAAGATAAATTTTATTTTAAATTGAAAGGCAATATTTTGCAATGGGTTAAGTTAAACCTTGAAAGGCTGAAAGCTCTCATCCTTTGACATTCAAGAAAGTGACTAAAAAGCTGGCAAGAAACAGACAATGAAAAACTGTGTGTGACATCAAAGTGTTGGAGTTGCAAAGAGAGGAGTAACTCATAAACTGGACTGAGAACACATTCTATTTGAATGGGACTATACTTGAACTGAAGCAGTGAAGGGGGCACTGCATATGGTCAGAGACAATTACAAGGATGAAACACCAAAAAGACTGAGTGGAATCCAGAAAGACTCACAAAGACAATAATGTTCTTGGAGGCAAGAGAAACTGGACAATATTTCACTGGACACTGAACTTTTTCATCTTCATACAGGCCTTTGAGTGAAAAAGGGGAAAGAGTAAACAGCCGTTCAATGTTTAGTAAAGACCTTGTTACTATAGGGACACAGACAATCTTTATGAGAAAATCAGCTAGACACATTTAAAGGCTGATCAAGAACTTTGTTGTTAGGTGTGACTACCTGTTCTGAAATCAAATCAGACTCCTATTAATCTGACAGGAAGAAATGCATAATTGAATTTGGTATCTACAGAGGAAGTCAGAATTCCACTGATGGTACTGAGCTAAAAAGCAAATATATATGGCATAGAACAGCTATGGCAGAAAGGAAATTAAAATAGATAAAATAAATAAATTGAAAAAGAAAAAAAGAACACCATAGAACACTATAAAAGGTAAACAAGTAAAGCTGTGACAATAGAAAAATAACTGATTATTGTAACAAACTTTGTATTTAAGGAAATTGCCAGCCCATTATTTATTATTATTATTTATTGTTTATTTGACAGGGACGTTGCACAACAAATGTGTTGCACAGACCAGAAATAGCTTCAAGCTAATTTTCATCTGTAGTCCCTGGACAGCGGCAAAGTGACAACAAGTTAATACAGTGTACAATAAACATTTCTACCAATAAGTCCACTCACAGTACAAAATACAAATAAAACACCTATAAAAATATCGTCTCAACAAATGCACTAACTGCAGTATTTACAACTATTAAAATTTACCTGCTATAACCCAATTTACCAATTTTTGTGCTAATGATTACAAAACTGCCCATTTTTCAACCACTTTTTAAGGTTAAATTTAAACTGTTGCAATGTTATACTCTCTCGCACAGTTAAAGGCAACGAATTCCACATCCCTGCTGCTTTTACTGAGAAGCAATTCTGTCCAAAGGTAGAGGACCTAAATTTAACATAACAGTCTCCTCTAGAGGTGGCATCATATAGACATCATATATGTGCATGAAGGTGTTCACATGGCAGATCTAATCACTGAGGGTGAGCCAAATGATTGGATACCATTGACTGATATAAAAATTATTATTATTGTAATTAATTATAATTGTTATACCATTGACTGAAAAAGCAAATAAATTGAGAGATGGTTTGTTCGCGGTACCACTGACAACTACCCCACCGTTAATCACACTGTTTACAGATGGTTGTTGTTTCAGAGCAGCAGATGACACATTCAAGGCAGGCTTTGCTGTGGTTGAGCAAGTTGAGGGTGATTTTGTGACTAGAGTGAGTGGTAGATTGAAAGGTAAACGGTCAGCACAGAGAGCTGAAATAATAGCTGTTATCAAAGCCTTGCACTACACTGGTGAAGAGAGGGTGATTATTTATAGTGATTCTGCATATGTGATTGGTGCAGTATATATGGAACTGCCATATGGCAGATAGGTGGGTTTGAAACCAGGAAAGGCCGGCCTATAGTAAATGCTAGCAAAGCCTGACACATACTACAGGCTGTGAAGGTACCTAATGAAGTGGCTGTTGTCAACTGCCTAATAAACCACTTATATCCCCAACCATGGTTTCCCAAGACAAAGTTAGATATGACAAAATTGACAAACATGCACTGGAATTGACATATAGTTTCGGGGCTGCTTATCACCCCAATGCTAGAGCAAAGCTGAAATAGTGAACCTGACTTTGACATTAAAACTTGACTTGACAAACTATGTGCACAGACAAAAATAACATGGCTTGACGCATTACCAATTGCATTAATGTCTATTCACTTTTCTGTTAACAGGATCACTGGTTTGACACCATTTGAATTGCTTACAGGTCGTCAGTTTCCGGGTCCGAGGAACGCCTTGGTGTAGGATCCAATCCTGCCACTAACTAATGCTGTTTATTTCTACAAACTAACTGCTATGATTGAAAATTTTTCCTGCCAGGCTACCACACAACGAAATTGTAAGAATGACCAAGCTGTTACAAATGATGATTGGGTTTCTAACAGACACAGGTGTGGACCTGAGGACTCAGGTCCAAGAGAGGGAGAGTGTTGAAAGTGAAAGTGAATCAGCTGGAATACAGAGAGGACAAACAGGAAGTGGTAACACATCAGTGGTAACACTCACACAACACCAACAACAAAGTCAACAAACACATTTTTTCCAGCGCAGTAACAGAACCCCTAGCACACTGTGTGAGTGCAGATTGTGCCTATGGAGCAGGTATAGCCGTACAATTCAAAGCGAAGTACGGTACACAAAAGGTTGTAAGACAGAACAGACACACAGGTGAATGTGCAGTTACCCACGAGGACGACGGCAGATTGATTTTTCATTTAATAACAAAACAAAATTGTACTGATTTACCAACATATGAGAATTTTACCCACAGCCTCAGACGTATGAGAGAGTGGTGTGAGAAAGAAAACATAACAAGTGTATCCACTCCCCGGCTGGGGTGTGGCTTAGATAAATTGGATTTCCACAAAGTGCTGGAAATCCTGACAGAAGTGTTTAGAGACCTGAATATCACAATTACCATATATTCATTATAACCTGGGTAACTACATACCATATTGACCTTTGAATTTTGACCTTTGAATTTCTTAAGTTTCTTATACAATTGTACAGTATTAATTTCATATTTAATTTTTCTTTTCCTTTTTGAATTTACGATTGTTATTTGAGTATTAGCCAATAGGCATAAGTGTATTTTTTCCACAGAGATGAAGCTATATGCAAATTGGAAGGTTCTGTGGGCCGTAGGAGTTATAACTGCAATTATAGTCACCATAATATTTGGCATAAACAATGGAGATCCCTGTGTAACAGACTGATAGTGTCTGCAATAGAGAAAAAAGAAAATCCACCCAAATACAGCATCCCGCTATTAGGCCTACAGAACCTGGATGAGGAGGAAGAAGAAAATGTGTGACCTCTTTCAGAGGTCAAGAGAGGGAATTGTGGGATTTTTATGTTGTTTTATTAATCAGTATGTCATGTTATAATTGATATGTGCCATTATGCTTTCTGTGCTGAGATATGTGAGTAAATGTCTGTGTGTAAAGTTGAAAGGCTGTTCCAGTTGGGGGTAGGAACAAAGCCCTGAAGAGAAAACACGCAGAACAGATGGTTTCAATAAACAAGTTGTTTGCTTTATAACTATGTTATATTTAGAGAAAGTGAAAATTAGTATGTTTAACTAATGAATGCATTTAACCAATTCATGAACAATGGAGTACTGTTGTGTTGTTGAATAATTATGTTTTACATATTTACTGCCTACATTTCATGCTGATTGCTAAAAGTGTTAAAGTTACAAAGATGTCCAAATAAGGACTGTGGAAATTGATTTTGTTCCATTTTTATATTTCTTTAATTGATCATTTTATTCTATAAACATTGTGTGTTTCATATATGCACTGAGCTATTATGTAGAAATGAGGTGTTTATGTTTGAGAGTGGAGAGTTACCAGTTTTTGTGTGTGTGCTGTAAGGAGGATTAGCGAGGAATTTACGCCTGGTATAGATCAAGATAAGAGAGAGGCCTGAGGGGGAAAGCAAACAGGCAACTATTTCATTAACTAATGCTTTAATGTTCACAGGATAAAATGTGCAATGTATTTCTTACTTAATCAGTATTAATCATTGAATAATTGATGTAATAAATATAAGATGTTGTCTTTGATAAATTTGTATTAACCAATGAAATGAAGGTTGCATACAGAATAACTTAATGGGGGCAGGGCAGCTCAACCTTGAAGAAACAGAGTCTCCTGTGTGTGTGTGTGTGTGTGTGTGTGTGTATGTGTGTGTGTGTGTGTGTGTGTGTGTGTGTGTGTGTGTGTGTGTGTGTGTGTGTGTGTGTGTGTGTTTCTTTCCTAACAGATGGTTTTTAATAATGATTAAAGTGTTTGCTTAGAAGTAGTATTGCAGTAAAAGATTTAATATGTGTTTATCTATCTAAAGAAGTTAATGTGTGCCTTATTCATATAACCAATTTTACAAATAATGAAATGATGTCATGATATTGAAATATGTTTTACATAATAATCACTTTCATCTTACAGCTTATGTTTTTTATAAATGAATGTTTTATTAATGATTTGTTTTTAAGAAAGCATTATAACATGCTATTCAAAGTGGAGGAGTACTGGAGAGGAACTGCAGGGCTCCCAGGGATGAGAGGAGAACAGTTTGTTTTTCTTTGTCTATGTGTGTCCATCTTTGCCTACAGGCTAAAATTGGGTGTGGTGATGGAGTCAGATGGACGAGGGGAACGGCCTTTGTGGGTGGAGATTTTCTGAAGAAAGATCGACGTCACATATTTTATAAATAAGCATGTTACTTCCTGAGCTGGTTGTTCGCTACTTGAGAGGACCCAGCGCTGTTAAACTTTTTCATATCTGATCAATAAATATTTGAACTTAGATATACGTATCTTGTGCCTTTCCTCTAAATTATGAACATGCAAATGGTCCAACACAGATCTGTCCTAAAGTCCAACACAGGCAATAGCAGAAAGAATAAGCATGCATGTTTAAGTTAAGAAGAATATAAGTTTTTTTTTAAAGTACCTGTATGTCCAGCATGTACAGTCCCATAAGGATCCCTTGGTCTTCTTGAGTATATTAAGTCCTATAACTCCTTATAAAAGTATAAGTCATATAAAAGTATACATTCTCTCATTAGGCACACTCTTACAGCCTCAGGGTGGGTCATAATGTGCATAATTTGGTCATCTAAATCAGCTTTGGTCAATCTTGTGAATAAATACTTGGTGAATAATCTGTGAAAGACAAGCATATGCAAAGAAAGACATAAAAAGATGCTCGTATTAGTAATAACTAGAATCAGATTTGTTTGTATGATTTTTAAACAATGGCTATTCAAATGTAAAATCATAAAATTAATGTAAAATCAACAAGGAAATTATATATACCAACTTACTCTAATAATGCTACACAGTACAAAGGAATATACTTTCACTCATATTAGGACAGATCTGTGTTATTAACTCTCTTGCCAGTATGTCATGAGTCATAACTTTATGTTCATATTTTCAAATTAATAACAAACACAACACATTCATTTAAACAGCACTAACATTTTACCTCACTATATCGTCTCCATCTGTGAAAGCCTGACACAGTTTCCATCAACTTATGTGATTGCAGTTAAAAAGACTTTTTTCCAAGGCCATTTACATGACAAAACTGTCTTCTGTAGTTACTGCTGCTTCTTTTTCTTCTTTTTCTATTTACTATGACAAAGAAACGGTCTGAGCTTGACTAATCCATTGGAGGCCTCAGATTGATCTATGACACATACTTTCTGATATGGGAACTTTGTCTGAGGCACTTCATGCCAAAAAGTAAAAAAAAGCTTAAAAGGTATGTAGTACAGAGCCTCCTTCAGACAAAATAAGATTATTAATTTAACTCGAAAAGCATGTTTTAAAGCCTAACTGCTCTCCACATCCACTATACAATGACATTGATGTTCTCCCATTAGGCCATACGTATAGAGTGCCAGTGCCAGCATACATTCCATTTACTTTCATAATCTTGATATTAACCAATTGTTATTAACAATTATATTACCTGTGGTTAAGTAGTAATTAAAGTAAAGTTTTTTTCTTGCAATATTAACCATCCTCTACTGTTTATGAGAATTGTGTAACACTACTGTGTCATCATTTAGCACCTCTATTTTTAAGAATATAATTATTTCTATAGGCAGGTGCTAAAAGAACAAGACATAAGACACAAAGGAAATAGAAATTGGGACCATTGCCTAATTCACAAAGCTAACAAAGTCATTTTCAAACACATTAAATTATACCAAAATTAATATATATAGTCAAAGCTGTAACCTATTTATGATCATTATTCACTGTTAATTACTTTTAAAAATATATATTTAGGATAAAATACTTAAATTTACAATCCTAACTATCTGTCTGTTCTGTGTATTTAGGCCAGATTCCCCACACCACTAGATGGTGGTAAAGCTCCATGTCCATGATTTCTAACGTGCCAGCATAAGAAATGACGCGTTAACACGTGATTTACGCGTTAACGTTACGCATTAAGGGCGATTTATAGTCGTGCGTAGGTCCTACGGAGTAGCAGCGACGGCGTAGGTTCCGCGTCAGTTTTCATTTATACTTGTGCGTCGCCGTCCGCGTCGACGTGCAAACACACGCGAAACCGTTGGTTGGCAGTAATCACGCGTGTAACCACAGTAGCAGCAGAAGTCGTCACAGAAGAAGAAGCTAACCCACAAACGAAGAAGAAATAGCAACTTGTTGTGTATAATTTGAGAAGACCAGCAATGATGGAAGTAAATAAACAGCGACTTATGTTTCAGTTTGAGTTAAATCACTCCTCAACTTGGCTCATCTTTGTTTTCACCGTCTCAAACGGAAATACCTATGACGCAGTTTTTTTACCTGACGGGAGGGGTTCTGGTGTACCAATCACAGCGCTTACGGTCCGCGTAGAGCTGACGCGCTGTTAGAAATTTTGTGAGGTGGGCGTCAGGCTACACAGAGCTACGCACAGGCTACGGATAGCCTACGCCGTAGCTACGCCGTAGGACCTACGCATGACTATAAATCGCCCTTTAACACACTACGTGTTAATGCGTATGTTTCACAGGTTTTGTCCCTTTTGGCTTTCCATACCCATGATGAAAATACAGCACACTATTTTTTTGCTTCAGCAGCGGTTTAGCCTAGTAGCGTGTGCCTGCACAACCGGAGGCTGCACTTTTAGGACCGTAGTTTTAGGATCGCAATTCTAGGACCCTGGATTTTAGTGACAACGCCACCTAGCGAATTAGAGGACCAGCAAAGATGGACGACAAACAGAGTGTGAGTATCAAATGTGAATCAATTTTTATTTGAACATTAAATACAATCGTGATGCATTTCATTGGAAAGGTATCGTAACCGAAGTGATCGTGATTTGCTAAATAGTCTTGAAATCATAGCCATCATACGTATATTAGATAATGCTGTAAATGAATTGTTAGCACATTCGTTTAACTAAACTGTTGCATGAATTTTTATGCTTATGGTAAAGTGTCCCGTGTGTGTATGGTAAACATCCGCATGTTTCTGTCAACATAGTAAATAAGATGTTTTCCTTCTTCTCTGTTTCGGTATACACTGAACCATGTGACAGACACATGGTTTGAATTCCAGGAGGTGAGTTGATTCAAAAATGTGTATGAGGATGAAATTGATAAAAAAAATGTACAATTTATAAACTAACGACTATCCTAATCATTATCACATTTCTTTCAAATGGACATGCCTTTGATTCGGAAGTGATGGTGTCTTCTTCTTATGGAGCGTTTTAAAATTGATGGGTATGACAGCCCTAAACAATATGTGTATATTAACCTGGGGCCGTATTCACAAAGAATTTTAAGGCTAAAAGTAGCTCCTAACTGGCGAATTTAGGAGCAACTCCTAAAAATACTGGGCGTGTCACTCCTAACTTTAGGACTCCTAATTTTTTTCACTAAAAGTAATTCACGAAGCATTTTAGCCCTAAAAGTAGCACCTAAGTCTGGGACAGCTTAAAAGAAGTCGAGAGGACTCCTAACTCACTAAGACCTATTCACAAAGGATCTTAAAATGCCTTAGGTGCTGATCCTCCTTAACATGGACAATTTCACCAACTCAAAATGCACATAACACTTAAAAGCACACTTTAATGTAAGCATATTGTTTATGACATTTGTTTCATAATTCATTACATTCATGACAAGCAGGAAGTTTTTTAGAATTACATGAAACAATAATGAAATTAAATATTTAATATTATAGGCATATCTGTTGCCATGCTAGTCTGTTTAAATGCTGCAATCTCAACCCTCTACTGCGATTGTAATGTCTCGCATTCGTCCGGGGTCCGCGACATAAGCGGGAATGCTGCATTGATCTGCAAATCCTCTCCCCAGTGATGCGCGGGTTGATCCGAAATGAGCGGATGCATGTGGTCACCCGCGGTCACGAGTCATCCAAAAATATTTTTTATGATATTCGGGTCGCGTTCGGTCGGGTCGTTTGAAATAAAGATGGCAATTAACTATTAAACAATTACTACTTAAAAAAAATGCGGGCCAGGGAGCGGGTCGGGTACACTACTTATTTTTTATTTTTTGCGGTCCGAGTTGCGGGCGGGTTAGTTGAAAACGTTGGTCGGGTGCCAGTTGTTTTGTACATTGACCCGCGCATCACTTTCTCGCATGTCTCACGCTTAGTTTTGCTTGATATCTCAGTGCCGAATTTCCCTTTTATTACGTGTCTTTTTTCCAGCACCAACTGGACCAGCAGCAGTAACTGATCCTGCATCCATTTGGGCTTTCTTTTTCGTTTTGGCGAAAATGTATTTATTACATTAGGCAGGCTTCTTTAATATGGGCAACGTTTCCTTGCTTTAAGTAGTCTATTGAGGCTAATAGGATGTACATTAATCAAGCGAGTGTTAATGCAATGTCGTTTTATTATTAGGCAATTGGCGGTTTTCATTTGTATTAGGCTTGATTTAATTTAATTTAATTCACGACTTTTCTTTAATATATGCATTTCGATGGCATTACTATTATTATTATTTTGTATAGGACACAGACATATTTCGATATTGTAATTATCTATTATTATATTGTATTATTATGGCGTCTGTGTTATGTTCCGCATGACAGCCCTGTCATCTAACAACCAATCACCGTGGTCATTGCGAGGCAGCTCGTGCATGAGAATTGACGTCATCCGTAGCAACGAAGACTCACTCTTAGTTTAGGAGTTATAATTTTTCCTTACTAAAAGTAGGTCTGAAAGGCGTTGTGAATAACTTTTAAGAGAAAACTCCTAGCTAAAATCTTTTAGTGCGATTTAGGAGTACTCTTAGTGATAAGATAAAATGCTTTGTGAATACGGCCCCTGATGACTAATTCAAGTTAATATTATAAGTAGACACAAAGTTTTTTTTTTTTGCTATATTCTAGATTAATCTTGTTATTCATTTTTGAAAGGCATGGCCAGAGGTTTGCCTTCTGGACTGATGAGGCCAGAAGCTTGTTACAGGGAACCCTTCAGCCAAGGGTACAGAGTGCCAAGAAAGCGTGCCATCACTGAGGAAATTCCAGTCCACATGCAGGCTGTCTTTGACCGCACTGCAGAGGAAAAGAGAATGGTGGATTATATTGTACAGTCACCAGGGGCTGAACAGCATTTTGTGGTACTTCAACATATTCATCATTACATACTCACAGTAAATAAATCAACCAGGGCTTTTGTTAAAATTATTGTCAACTATGTGCCACATTTATTGGCAGTCACAGGCCAATAAAAATCCTGTCTGTGCCTGTAGGATGTACTTAATGGGAAGACTTCAAAGTGGTATCCTCCGAAGTCCTTTCGCCAGGTGCCTGTCTACCTTGACAGTGAAGAACAACAGGACAACCTTTGTGCTTTTCTGAAGTGTGTTCTATATAAAACACCTACGAAACTGAGCTTCACAGATGAAGTGCAGTTAATCTGTGATGTTCTATTTCCAGAAGTATGTATAACAATACAATGTATTGTGCATGTTTCTGCCCTTTCAAACTGTACCATATGCTGCTTATCTACAGACCATATTTCAATTAACAATTTTCTTTTGATAAGCCATCATGTATGGCCTGGCTGGGCTTCAGAATGTGTCTCTGCAGGACGCTGAGCAGGCCTTCCACTCTGGTACACATTATCATCACAGGTAAGTGTAGAAAATTTAATTGTTTTTACACAATGCCCAATGTATCCTTTTTTAACAGCATTTTTGTTAACCAGTCATTATGTTCCTTATGTACTATTTCAGTGAAGTGGAGGAATTTAATAGAAAAATAGACAAACAATTGAGAAAAGAGGGGAGAGCATCCAGTTGGTAGGTAGTGCTGCTGCATACGTCACAATGTGTGCTATTTATATTTATCTCTCTATATTATTTTTTTCTCTGATGGGCTGTATTGACATGAATGTTTCAAAAACCTTTGTTCCATAATAAAATTAACAGTATGCGATAAGATATAAACATTACTTGGTATGAAGATTGAAATAATTTTGTATTGTATATAATGTGTGTGTGCATGTGGTGACTAAGATATTTGATAATATTTGAATTAAAAAATAGAGAGTTAAACATGTTCAACTAAATGTTCCTGGTTTCATTAATTTCTTTAGCTTTCTCTCTCTTAGGAGGCAGTGAAGACGTCCATGCAGTTCTTCCTATGTTGTTCATGTCATGAACAAATTCGTTTTTGTGTATGTTCAAATTCACCAGTTCAAGTTCTGTTGCAATATATAATTTTATAAAATATACACAATTTTTAAATCTACGTCCAGAGTCATCCTTGTGTATTCCCTCTGTACTTGAATATGTGATTGACTGAAAAGGCTATAGGCATATCATGATTCCTTGTTTATTTTACTTGATGAGTTATTAAATAAAGCAACTTAGACCCAATAATTACTCAACATTCTTAGAAACCAGATTTAATTTCAATAAAGAAAGCAGTATTTGAGTACGGTGTAATAAACCTTTAAAAACTTTAAAAGTAGTTAAAATTGGGTGAAAATACTGCTTTGGCATTTTTCGAGTAGCATCTGCTGGAGTTTCGCTAGGTGGCGCTGTTACAAAAAAACTAGGGTCCTAGAACTGTTTGAAACTGCAGCCCCCGTTTGTGCAGTCACATAATGTTGGTTTAGCCAGCAGCGAAAGCTATTTTTCTGTAATTTTTACTGCATTCTTGCCCATACAGACCTCTTTCTCCAACAAGATTTTTTTAAACAAAACCCTGTAATATTTTTTTTTAAAGCCGTAAATAAAGTCAGAGAAAAATATGTACATTCTGAGCTATATTTTTGCATATTACAACAGTTTTGTGCATTATGCTTCATTCAGTCTGGAACACTTACAAGTTAAAACACGCCTAAAAAGGCAAACCCTCATTTTTCCTCAAGTTAACATCAAATTACACATATAACATTTATTATTTCACTGGCACTCGTTTTATATATTTAGTTTTCTTGTGATTTTTTTTTCAACAAATCGTTGCCCAGAGCATACTGACAGCTGTGTATACGGAAGTAAAAAAGGCGGCAAAATGGTGTCAGCATCTGATTCTCAGTTTAGCGTCTGCTATTATTACTGATTGTGGTTACCAATAATTATTGGCTTTATCAAAGTAAGCTTTATTTATATTCACATTTCCTTTATACCGTCTACCCATCAGTCGTTACGTGGGTAGACGATATGAAGTGGCTGTGGCCGCAGCAGGTAACATATAGGACATATTTAACTACCTCGTCCTGTCAGAAGGAGTTGATGGAGCATTAAAAATGATTAAAGTACTGATGCCTACGAATAGTTACACAATGTGTCGTGTACTGTTACACAGTGATTTCGTCTTTTTAAAGCAAATGTGCACCCCAGCCAGTCCAACAACTCACCAATTTGTTTTCATTTGTAATGTATGACAATATAATTAATTTGCAAACTTGCCAAGACTTATTCCTTAAAATCAGGAGACTTAAAAATCCTTTTAAGGGGAATCTACAGAGCTCACAAATGGTTAAAGAAATTCCTGACAGATAACATCTGATCACATAGTAATATAATATATAGGTTTAATATAACTGACTTACCGTCTGTGCACTGTGAATCTGTTTTCCCTGCCGATCTAATGGCGGATTCATCTGATGTATGTTTTTTAGACCTGAGCTCACCAGAGCGGGAAGCAGTGGAGGAGCTGCTGCCTAGGTATCATAGATCCAGCAAGCTGCGCAGCATGGCTAACTTCACCCTGGCCATAGACCTCCGCAAGCAAACGATGCAAGCGAGGACATCGTCTCCCACGGGATGCAGCTTCACGGACCGGGTTCGGGTGAACGGAGACTCAGCTTGTTATTGTAACCTGCATGTCATGCCACATGTATAGTTTAGCTTCTTACGTCAGCAAAGAGGGTTTTATACCCACATGGAAAGAACCTATATGTGGATATATGTGCATATATGAAACCTATATGCAGCTTATATGCACATATATGCAGCACATATACAGCATATATGCACATATATAATAATATATATGCACATATATGAAACCTATATGCAACTAATATGCACATATATGCTGCACATATACAGCATATATGCCCATATATGATAATATATATGCTGCATATATGCAAAATTGAGGTGCATATATGTGCATATACAGGCCATAAATTATGTGAATTATTAAATAAAGTTATGATGTCTGCACATTTAAAACATTTACAAGATCTGTCTAGGACATGTTCAGTGATATTTAACAGCGACAGTAGCGCAGATGGTAGAGCAAGTTGTCTAATGATCGGAAGGTTGGGTGTTCGAATCCCAGCAGTGGTGCGTGGGATTGCATTTTTTTTGTGATTGGAAGGTTGGAGGTTTGAATCCTGGCTCCTGCAGGTGCAGACTGTCATTGGTTGGACCTTTATTTATGTTTAATTTATTTGCAGTTTCAGATTTTAATAATTTTACCAATATATAGGTTAACATATATGTACATATATGTACATATAGGTACATATAATATAGGAAAACGGCCAATTTTATATATGTCACATATATGTAAAACCTATATCAAAACCTATATTGAAACATATATGTTTATATATGTTTTTTCCATGTGGGTATGCACGAAGTCTAATGAAGTAGTAAGGCTAACGGAGAAGGTTGCAGAACTAGAAGCGCGCATCCGAACACTGGTTGAGGACAGTAAGACCGCTAATGTTAATGTTACAGACACTGTTTCGGATTTGCCTGTTAAGGGTAATGCACATAGCTTGGTTCCGACATTAGAGTCAAGGCAGCTGACTAACTGGGTGACTGTCAGGCTGCATAGTCGTATTCGGCACGCATCCCACGCTCCTGTGATTATATCTAATAGATTCTCTCGCCTCAGCAGCACACCAGCTGAGACATCTGTTACAAGCGCCCTGGTTATAGGTGATTCTATTCTCAGGAACGTGGAATTAGGGGCACCAGCCACCATAGTTGAATGTATTCCTGGAGGAAGAGCGTCTGACATTAGATCCAAACTTAAACTTGTTCCTTAATGCTAAGCGTAAGTTTCTAAGATTGGTATTCACGTCGGCACTAATGAGACCAGACACAGCCAGTCAGAGATTACCAAATATAATATCAAAGAGGTGTGTAAAATTGCAAAAACAATGTCAGACTATGTAATATGCTCTGGTCCCTTCCCCACCGACCGGGGTGATGAGACAGTGGTGCCCACAGCATAACAGGGTTTATAGACAATTGGAAGCATTTTTTGAGGAGACCTGACCTGCTAAAGAGAAATGGCCTCCATCCGTCCAGAGAAGGAAGTGCTATACTCTCTAGAAATCTGACCAAATAGTCTTTATTATGATAATGTCTTAAGATCTAGGGCCCAGGTCAGAAAACAGACAGATCGGCCTATAAGAATATAGAGTTTGTATTACCAGAGTATCAATACATTTTGACTGTGTCTGTTTCTCGAAAAAAGAAATACAGAGCGCTGTTTACCTCGTCTCGCACAAATCTTGATACAGGGATCCCGTGGGGTCTTAAAAAGCCTTAAAGGGACACAAGGCAGCATTTTTATGTTAATAAATCATCTTCGTAAGTTGGTATATGGTTAAATGACTCATTATATGACGAATGAAGACTCTCTCGCCCGCCCCTACCGTCTGTAGGAAGAATACCTCACTTGCAAGTTCGCTGTATCCGACCCGGTGTCCTTCAGTCTGTAAAGTCTCAGATATAGAAAGCATTTACTCCCAGACACTAGGGGGAGCTAGTAGATAAATTATACTCAGACTTGCCATGTGTGCCTTTAAAAGCATTGAATTTATTACTTTGGAAATAATACCTTAAAAAGACTTTAAAAAGTCTTGAATTTTGATGTCTGGGTCTTAAAAATTGTGCTGTATGTAACTTCTCCATATTGTATTTTTCCTTAAAAGTTTCATTTGTTGACCACAATTTGATTAAATCAGGGATGCAAACGCAGCGCTTTTTGGCGCCTCCCACTTTTTATTATTAATGGCATTTTGCGTGCGATCACATTGTGTCTCTTCCGATGTGTCTGCTGTACGTTCACGTGCTCTCTGTGAATTGGGTGCGACATGAAGTGAGTTCGGCGTCACATGTTTCTGAACTTGAGCAGAGTTGTATGCATTAGAGGTTTTCACGGAGAACCGGGTCTGATTAACATTGTGTGTAAAACCTGAGTCAATCGGAAAACGGCCGTGATCAGAGTCAGTCAACGCTTATGCTCACGTGCAGTTTCAAGTTACGTGCCTCCGTTTCTATGGCGATAACAACGGGCTTGTTTTGAAAGTCACGACCACGCGCTGCACTTTCTTCCTCCCTCCCTTTGTTTGATAAGATTATTATCAATGAACCAATGCACTTTCTATCATTAATATACTATACATATTATTGTATTCAATAGAGTTTTATAAAAGGGGTCATCTACACAAGTATTGCTTCATATGTCAGTGCAAAAACAGAAAAGTGTTTTTGTGGTGCTTTGACAAACATTATCAGCTTTGTTCATTAGGGGTCAAGCCCAGAATGGGCGAGACCCCTATTGTGATTGTTAGTTTTCTTATTATTAGGGGTCAAGCCCAGAATGGGCGAAGACCCCTATTGTATCCGTTAGTTTTCTTTTTCTTTTTTAGGGGTCAAGCCCAGAATGGGCGAAGACCCCTATTGTTTCTGTTAGTTTTCTTTTTCTTTTTCTTTTTCTTTTTCTTTTTCTTTTTCTTCCTCCGCCATTGCGGTCTATGGCAGCCTATAGAACCGTACGTAGGAAAGTTATGAAATTTGGCACACTGATAGAAGACTGTCCAAAAAGTCTCCACAGCAAATTTGAAGTCTGTATCTCTAACCCGCTAGCGCCACCAACAGTCCAAATTTGCACTTATGTATTTGCCTATAACTTCTGACCTGTAAGTCCTAGACACTAAATTCTTGTATCCTCTGATTCCTTGGCTCAAGACGATTCGATTGGACCCTATGACGTCATTTTCCGTCATGAAAAATTTTCCGCCATTTTGATTTATTCATAAAACCTACTTTTGCGAACTTGTCCTAGAGCTTTTGCCCAATTGCCACGAAAAATGGTATGTAGCATCTAGAGACACTCAGGGCAAAAAGTTATTAAAAGAATTTTGATAAACCATTCCGTTTTTGTATAGCGCGTCAACAAATTTTACGTAGAGCCCAAAAAACAGGTTTTAGTGTGTATCTTCGCCAATCTTATGTCTATTGACGCCACACTTGGTAGTTGTGATGCCAGTGAGGATCTGAGGGGGCATGCAGAGTTTCGTCACAGCACCACCTAGTGGTCATACGAATGTTGTGCATGCTTATAACTTTGGCTCTGATCTGTGTTTTTTCACGGGACTTGTTTCGCTGAAGTCCAGAATAGTTGCCGAGTCCAACCTTACCAAACATGCCAGATTTCGCCTTACGGTTAGCCCTGCGCAGCAAAACAGCACTTAAAAAACACGCGCGAATATCTCCGCGAGCGTAATTCTGATCGACTCGAAAACATCATAGGAAGAATATTGCATTACCTTCTGAACAAAAAGTTCTATTGGCGTTGTATTAAAATTTTCATCAGAAATGGCCGAAAATTGCAAAAAACGAAAAATTACCTTAAAATTTTCTGTTTTTACACATAAATGGTTATAACTTCGTAACGCAAAGAGATTTTTTCACCATATTTGATACGCTGATGTACGACCACAGTCTGAGGCTACACAAAAAAAATTGTATGCTTGCACCACTAGTTGGCCTTATAATTGAATAAAACCTTTGAAATCAAGCCACCCTATGGTCATACAACTGTTTCTTCACTAAACTGAAGTGTATAGTCATAAAACTAGCTAGATGTAACACAGTTATGACCTGAGGTTGCATGCACAATTTTGTCATTGCGCCACCTACTGGTTTTGAGACAGAATATGGCATTTTTTTGGCCTAAAACTACTGCAACAACACATCTAAAACCATGAGTCATCATGGATTATTCCTTTCATGGCTTTGACTATAATCACTGGTGGTTGCCAATTCACTCCCTAGCAACCAATGAGAATACCTTATCAACCGTTTTTGCAAGAGCTATATCTCTGCGTCAGAACATCGTAGAGACACGGGGGTGGGCTCTTTTGACTCATTAACACCACTGTAACATTTTGTGAGCTGAGTATTGCCACTGCAAGCACCACTCATTTTTACGTCAGTGTTCTAGTTATCAATGCTCGTCGAAAGAGAGGTAGAGATTTCACTAAATGAGAACAGCTTTTTTGCTGATAACTGTTATATTATTTAGTCTGAAATCAAGAGATTTTCCTAGGTACTTTAAACTGCTCATCCGAAGTCAACTTTACTTTCTGCTGTGCCCTTTTTGGCTTGACCCCGGTGATTGCTGCTTGCAGCTATATTCTTTTTCTTATTATTATTCTTCTTCCTGTTCCATTGCGGTCTATGGCAGCCCATAGAACCGTACATAGGAAAGTTATGAAATTTGGCACACTGACAGAGGACAGTCCAAATAATATCCCTAGCAATTTTGGAGTCTCTATCTCAAACCCGCTAGCGCCACCAACAGTCCAAAGTTGCACTTACGTTTTTGCTTATAACTTCTGATCCGTAAGTCCTAGAAACGAAATTATTGTTTCCTCTGATTCCTTGGCTCAAGACGATTCGATTAGACCCTATGACGTTATTTTCCGTCATGAAAATTTTTCCGCCATTTTGAAATATTCATAAAACCTACTTTTGCGAACTCGTCCTAGAGTTTTTACCCGATTGCCACGAAAATCGGTATGCAGCATCTAGAGACACTCAAGGCAAAAAGTTATTAAAAGAATTTCGATAAACCAATCCGTTCTCGTATAGCGCGTCAACGAATTTTACATAGAGCGCAAAAAAACTGATTTTAGGCTGTATCTTCGCCAAACTTAGGCCTATTGACACGACACTTGGTACTCGAGATGCCAGTCAGGAACTGAGGGTGCATGCACAGTTTCGTTGCAGCGCCACCTAGTGGTCAGACGAATGTTCTATACGCCTATAACTTTGGCTGCGATAAAAGTATTTTCACGGGACTTGATTTTTTGGAGTCCTGAGTAGTCGCCGAGTCCAACGATACCAAACATGCCAGGATTCGCCTTACGGTTAGCCCTGTGCATCAAAATAGCACTTAAAAAACACGCGCGAATAACTCCGCGAGCGTTATTCCGATCGACACGAAAACACCATAGGAAGAATATTGCATTACCTTCTGAACAAAAAGTTCTATTGGCGTTATATTAAAATTTTCATCAGAAATGGCCGAAAAATGCAAAAAACGAAAAATTACCTTTAAATTTTGCATTTTTTACACATAAATGGTTATAACTTCGCAACGAAAAGAGATTTTTTCACCAGATTTGATACGCTGTTGTACGACCACAGTCTGAGGCTACACACATTTTTTTTTATGTTTGCACCACTAGTTGGCCTTATAATTGAACAAAACCTTTGAAATCAATCCACCCTATGGTCATACAACTGTTTCTTCACTAAACTAAAGTGTATAGTCATAAAACTAGCTAGATGTAACACAGTTATGACCTGAGGTTGCATGCACAATTTTGTCATTGCGCCACCTACTGGTTTTGAGATAGAAATATGGCATTTTTTGCCTAAAACGACTGCAACAACACATCTAAAACCATGAGTCATCATGGATTATTCCTTTCATGGCTTTGACTATAATCACTGGTGGTTGCCAATTCACTCCCTAGCAACCAATGAGAATACCTTATCAACCGTTTTTTGCAAGAGATATATCTCTGCGTCAGAACATCGTAGAGACACGGGGGTGGGCTCTTTTGACTCATTAACACCACTGTAACATTTTGTGAGCTGAGTATTGCCACTGCAAGCACCACTCATTTTTACTTCAGTGTTCTAGCTCTCAATGCTCGTCGAAAGAAAGGGAGAGATTTCACTAAATGAGAATACAGCTTTTTTGCTGATAACTGTTATATTGTTTTGTCTGAAATCAAGAGATTTTCCTAGGTTCTTTAAACTGCTCATCCGAAGTCAACTTTACTTTCTGCTGTGCCCTTTTTGGCTTGACCCCGGTGATTGCTGCTTGCAGCTATATTTATTATTATTATTATCTATTATTCTTCTTCTTCCGCCATTGCGTCTATGGCAGCCCATAGAACCGTACGTAGGAAAGTTATGAAATTTGGCACACTCAAAGAGGACATTCCAAATAGTCAACACACCAAATTTGGAGTGTCTATGTCAAACCCAATAGCGCCACCAACAGTACAAATTTTCACTTACATTTTTGGTTATAACTGCTGACCCGTACGTCATAGAAACGCAATTCTTGTTTCTTCTGATTCCTTGGCTCATGCCGATTCGATTGCACCATATGATGTCATTTCGGTTATGCTATTTATTTTGATATTTTGAATTGTTTGTAAAACCTACTTTTTCGAACTCGTCCTAGAGCTTTTGTCCAATTTGCGTAAAAAATGGGTGTGTAGCATCTAGAGACACTCATGGCAAAAAGTTATGGAATTCGTGTGGATTCGCCAATCCGTTTCCGTATACCGCGTCAACGAATTTTATGTAGAGTGCGTAAAAACGGATTTGAGGCTGTATCTTCGCCAAAGTTAAACGTATTCACACGAAACTTGGTAGTTTTGATGGCAGTCATGACCTGAGGGTTCGTGCCCAGTTTCATCACAGCGCCACCTAGTGTTCACGAGATTTGAAAAATGGCTATTTTTGCTTATAACTACTGCAAACTTGAGTCTAAAATTATACAAGTGCTATTGTTAGATTCCTTGAGGCATGCCGAGTCAAACGATACCAAATGGTTTTCAGTCGGCCATTTTGGGGGTCGGCCATTTTGATTTTTAACTTTTTTTGTCGGAAAGTTATGAAATTTGGCACACTCAAAGAGGACATTCCAAATAGTCCCCACACCAAATTTGGAGTGTCTTTGTCAAACCCTATAGCGCCACCAACAGTCCAAATTTTCACTTGCATTTTTGGTTATAACTGCTGACCCATACGTCATAGAAACGCAATTCTTGTTTCATCTGATTCCTTGGCTCATGCCAATTCGATTGCACCATATGACGTCATTTCCGTTATGCTAATTATTTTGATATTTTGAATTGTTTGTAAAACCTACTTTTTCGAACTCGTCCTAGAGCTTTTGTCCAATTTGCGTAAAGAATGGGTGTTTAGCATCTAGAGACACTCATGGCAAAAAGTTATGGAATTCGTGTCTATTCGCCGATCCGTTTCCGTATACCGCGTCATAACATTTTACGTAGAGCGCGAACAAACGGATTTGAGGCTGTATCTTTGCCAAAGTAGTTTTGATGGCAGTCATGACATGAGGGTGCGTGCACAGTTTCGTCACAGTGCCACATAGTGTTCACGAGATTTGAAAAATTTCTATTTTTGCTTATATCTAATGCTAGCTTGATATTAAAATTATGGATTTGTGGCTATATCTTCGCAAAAGTTTTGCAGATTAATGTGTGCATTGCCAGTGGTTCAGTGGTTAGTGAAGGTTGTCTACAAATCGGAAGGTTGGTGGTTCAAACCCCAGCTCCACCTGACCAAGTGTTGAGGTGTCCTTGAGTGAGACATCTAACCCCAACTGTTATATGTCATCAAAGTCATGAACAGAGGGTGCATGGAGCGGTTTGTCACAAGGCCACCTAGTGGTCACGAGATTTGAAAAGTGACTGTTTTTGTTTTTATGCTGCAAAATTGAGTCTAAAATCATGAAATTGCTATTGTTAGATTCCTTGAGGCATGCCGAGTCAAACGATACCAAAATGTTTTCGGATGGCCATTTTCAATTACAAAGCATACCAACTTTTTCAAACTCCTCCTACAGCGTTGATTTGATTGGCTTGGATTTGGTACACACAATCTAGACTCTAGACAAAAAGTCATAAAAAGATTTTGTTAGACCAATTAGTTATTGTATAGCGCATCAACAAATATTATGTTAATGTGCGTATTTCCAGTGGTTCAGTGGTTAGTGTAGGTTGTCTACAAATCTGAAGGTTGGTGGTTCAAACCCCAGCTCCACCTGACCAAGTGTTGAGGTATTATTGAGAACCCCAACTGCTCCTGATGAGCTGGATGGCTCTTGCATGGCTGACAGTGTATGAATAGGTGAATGTTTCACAACTTGTAAATGTCATGAACTGAGGGTGCATGGAATAATTTGTCACAGAGCCACCTATTTCATCAGCATTTTTTTGAAAGCCCTTGTAAACTTTTCAGTGCCCCCTAGTGGTTAAGAGTTTTGAGGCTTTATCTCCAGATCGCTTTATTGTGTGTACACCATATTTGGTGTGTGTCATCACAATTATGACCTGAGGCACCATCTATTGTTTTGGTGCAGTGCCCCCAGTGGTCAAGTCATTTGAGGCTATATCTCAACATTGCTTAATCATATGTATATAAAATTTGGTGGGTGTCATCACAATCATGACCCGCGGCACCATCTATTGTTTCAGTGCAGCGCCACCAAGATAAAGAAGATTTGAAAAATTGCAATTTTTGCCTTAATCTACTGAAAACTTAGATTTAAAATCAAGACAGTCATTATTGATACTTCATTCTGTGCCCTTTTTGGCTTGACCCCGGCATCGCTGCTTTGCAGCTATATTTCATGGTTGGATTTATTAAATATAACGTAAAATTAATATAAATGAATGCAGCCAGATGGAACTACTCTACTTTAAAATGTTAAAGGCCATTCTGTAACTGTTGTATATTTATTGTTACTTCTTTCAGATCCTTTTCATGGTGTGTCTTGATGTTTTCTATAGGCTAAAGAGTAAGTATTACTTTGTTCATATTTTCACAGCCACCAGAATCAGAAGTTTGTGCTCAAAAGTGAAATAGCATGTTGGTCTCTTCAATGCAATGATAAATAAAATAGTTATAACTAATTAAATAGTCATATCTCACTTTGACTTTATGTACAGTTTGCTCGAGGTCAAAACACAGCTCATTCATACAAATCAAACAGTGACACTGGCTATATGTCTGCTTTCTTTTTTATAGCAATAAAAGCATAGAGATATATAAAGCAAAGACAACTATAAGATAATCCTTTAGGAGCCAGTAAAACATCTACAGTTACAGCAGTAAACATACTTGTTATGGGGTAAGAAAAACTAGTACAGTGTAGATATGAATTATGGTATCCTAAGCACTTCTCTTATTATTGCTTCTGTCTTGTTCTTCATTTTTTGTAGTGCAAATAAGGAGACTTAGAGTAAGTACAAATTGAGCTTTTAGTACTGACGTGATTATTACATCGCCATTCGTTTGAAAGAAATAACAGACACTTTGAATGAAAGTGCACGAATACTTAAAGGAATAGTCTATACATTTTCCATATTAAACTATGTTATTACCTTAACTAAGAAGAGTTGATACATCCATGTATCATCTAAGTGCGTGCACGTAATCGCTGGGGCGCGCTGCGACACTTCGATGGCATTTAGCTTAGCCTCATTCATTCAATGGTACCAAACAGAGATAAAGTTAGAAGTGACCAAACACATCAAGGGTTTTCCTATTTAAGACGAGTAGTTATACGAGCCAGTTTGGTGGCACAAAATAAAACGTAGTGCTTTTCTAAGCGGATTTAAAAGAGGAACTATATTTTATGGCGGAATAGCACTTTTGGGAGTACTTGGACTCGCCTGAAAAATCTGCTCCCCTTCTCTCTCTCATAATGGGAGAGGGAGGGTGTTACTGCGCCGAGTCAAAGTACTCCCAAAAGTGCTATTCCGCCATAAAATATAGTTCCTCTTTTAAATCTGCTTAGAAAAGCGCTACGTTTTATTTTGTACCACCAAAATTGCGCGTATAACTACGATAATACTTTTTCTGATGCTGCTGTTTACTCCATTGTAGCATGTCTCTGTGAAACTGACAATCTCAGGTAGTAGCTGCTGGTTTGTGGTTGGCAGTATGGATCACAGTCTGCGACTCATGAGGAGCTGGGCTGGAGACATGAAGAGGTTGTCAACAGGTGTGTTCCTATACTCTACCAAAATGAGATAGGGATCAGTCATGTGGGCCAATGTGTGTGAAACTTAATGTTTTTGCAAAGTCTTCAAACTCTTTGTGTTGATATTGTGGACCTTTTAATTTCACTGGTATGCCATGTCTCGCGAAAGTGACTAAGGTTGCTGATGACAGTGGCAGCCATAGTAGTGTTGAGTTTGTCTAATTGGAAGAAATGGTTATAGTAATCTACATTAACCATTTATTCATTGTTCGAGGTGAAGAGGTCTGAAGCTAATACCTGCCACGGTCTGATTGGTATTTCATTAGGAATCATGGGTTCCTTGGTATTTGAATTATGTGGAACCAGGCAAGTACTCCATCTTTCGATCATGTGTTCTATCTGCTTACACATTTCTAGCCAGAATAACATTTCGTGCTCTTAGCTTAGACTTCTCAGCGTGTGCACATATCTCAGGTCAGATATGACTATTTTCTTATCTTCACTGGTCAATGAAAGTTTGTCTTAAAAGTCAATAATGTATGTGGGAAATTGTCTCCTCTTTGCAGGCCATCCATCCAACATCATCTATCTGAGCTGCTGAAAACTGCCTCGGTACGGATCTGTTGGAGCTTTGTGTCACTGACTGGTAAGTTTTTATAATTAAGTGAATCTACATGTCCATATCTTTGATGAGATTGTCATGTTTTGTTGCTATGGTCTTTCTGGAGAGGGTGTCTGCCACAGGAATCTCCTTTCCTGTTCCATGTTTGATGTCATATTTCTAGGGCTGTAGAATCATTCTTTAAAGCCGTGGAGGAGCGGCATCTAGCAGGACCCTATGAAATCCATTAAATTTTTTTCCGAATTCAGTTTTATTTTTCTCAAATAATCACACCAAACGCTTTTTAAAAAAGAGCAGTGTGACGCGACTTTTCATATTGCTAGCAACCAACGAGTCAGCTGTCTTATCAATCAAATATTGAAGCGTGATATTATTTTGCTATAAACTGTCCTATTAGCAGAAACTTTAAAAAGAGGACGCTTGCTCTGACCTTGTTTGAGGGTGAGAGGTGCACAAACTGCAGGAGAGAGTGAGCGAGTGGAGTCCGGTTCTTTAAAGCAAATGTAAACTTCCCTCACCACAACGTAAGGCCCGCCTCTCCCCCCATTCGATTGGACAATAGAAAGATGCTAATGACGTTGGCTGCTTTTACGCTCTCAGTGCTCCTTCAAAAGCGTGTGCTGAGGCTGGTGGCAAAAAATGTTCGGCACGCATAAACAGTGCGCAAATACTCCCTGCCCATAGAACATCGTTTAAAAAAGGTGCGTGCAACTGCCATAAATGGGTTTGGTGTGATTAGCCTCTAACAGTGATTCTTAGCTTTAAGAAATTTGATAAGTTGCTTTTATCCTTAAGTTTGAAAGTAGGATTATATTTCATGAATTCTTAGTACTTAAGACAAAAATGGCACTTTCAGATACTTGATAAATATGGGAACAGTTGTCTAACTTGAAACTAACTTCAGTATTTTTCCTTTCCTATCAGTATTTATGCAAATTCCTGTTCCGTGTCACATGGCTTATGCAAGACTGAATCGATGAAGGTGAGTCGTCATCATCATAAGAAACATATTTGCTCACTGCATGTACATTTCTTTTATAAGCAGAATGACACACTTTGGTGAAGAGATTGTGTTTTTGGGGCTGTTTAAACTTGGTATTTAGGTTTTTATTTTTATCGGATCATAAGTGGATGAGAGGGGCACATTCTGTTTACACCTGGTATTTAAATCCGTCAGTTTTCTCCACTTTCAACCTCTACTCTCCTGATTACTTTTAGGGGATGGTCTGTGGAGACTGTGGGCTGTCATTTAAACATGAGCAGGAGTAATGACGGGTTTAAATGGACGCAACTAATATTATGTCAGAGTCCGCTGCTTGTAATGGCGCTTTTCCATTGAATAGTACCCCACGGTTCGGTTTGGTTTAGTTTGGGTCGGGTCAGCTTGCTTTTGGGAGCTTTTCCATTTGGTGCAGTACGTAGTACCCGATACTTTTTTTCGTACTACCTCGGTTGGGGTTCCAAGCGACCCGAGCTGATACCAAACGTGACGCGAAAACACTAGATCACTGATTGGTCTGAGAGAATCTTCACTGCAGCGTCATCGATATAATGTAGATTAGCTTTACCTGTGCTAGGCTAGCTTGCGCTGTCTCGAGCAAAAATTTTGTCATCTGTGCTCTGCTATAAGTTCCCAAACTCACAAACAAACATCCACAGGTTGAGAATTAGGGACACCATAACAGTTTTTTCCAAACTTGCAGTTTGTGGCGGAACATTTGTGACGAGCACGTCAGCATTATATGCTTAAATGCAACTTCAATGAGGCTCAGCGAAGCGCCGTCGACTGACGCCGCGGTGTTTGAACAGAAACTGTCATGTGAGACAGAGGTAACCTTAGTGATAAACGCGATGTGCAAACATCTATTTGTGGTGGCCAATTTTAATTTTGTGGCGGACTGAGAAATAAATAAATGTATGGAAATGTACAAGGACGCTATCACTTGTATGTCACAGCAGTATGCAGCGCAAATATAATGACACGCCGATAATCCCTCCCACTGCGAAGTGATACTAAACTCGATGGAAAAGCTAACCACGCCAAAGTGAGGTGAGCTGACCCGACCCAAACTTAACTAAACCGTGGGGTACTATGCAATGGAAAAGCGCCATAAGTAAACATGCTGCACAGTGTTTTGAACATTTAAATGTAAAAGCTTTCTTTGATATTTCTTTAATATTCTTTTTGGCTGTTGGAACACATTCTACCACATGCACGCTTACACTACATAAGCAATCCGATTATGAATGTGGTCTAAAGTGGACAACCTCAAGATGTTTTGAACATCATTTACACATGTCTTTAGCATCGTCCACTTGTGATCCGATCGACAACAGCACATCTTAATACCAAGTGAAAATAGCCCCTTTTTTACTTGCACTTCCAAGCTTTATAATGGTAGAAAACATCAATAAAGTGCATTCATCCTTCACAGAGGTAATCCATATTCAAATGTTTACCGCAAACGTCTCGGTTACGGATGTAACCCTCGTTCCCTGAAGGAGGGAACGGAGACGTCACGTCGTGACCGACGAATTGGGAACTCGCTTAGAGGACCAATCTGCTTCGAATACTACTAAAACGCCAATGAACTTGGCATTGAGATATTTGCATAATGCTGGCGCCGCCCCGCCAGGTGCGTATATAAGCAGCAGGTGGAAATAGGGAAATTAGCTTCTTTTTCGCTGAGAAAGCCGGAAAGTGTGACCGGCCGTAACAGCAGGTGGCAGCACCTGTGGCGACGGGACGTGACATCTCCGTTCCCTCCTTCAGGGAACGAGGGTTACATCCGTAACCGAGACGTTCCCTTTCAGCCGGTCACTACGACGTCACGTCGTGACCGACGAATTGGGAATCCCTACCAAAACGCCACTAGGGGCTGACCTCTTCCAGTGACTGCGTAAAAGCCCTCCGGTTCCACTTAAGGAGGAGGAGATAGGTTTTAAGGCAGAAGGCCGGGCACTAGATGTTCCTTTAACCCCACAGAAGTGCCAGCGACTGGGAAGCGCCCTACCTGAGCGGGATAGGAACGCTGCGGAAGCCACCACCCGTCTTAAGGGCTAATGGTGGGCGAAAGTCAACCGTAGTTGAGGAATAAAGACAGCCGTGGCTGTGTAAGCAAAGCAGTGCTCTGCTAAGGGAAACGTGGGCTGGTAGGATTAACCCCACGGAAAATACTCACAAAGGAACCCGGTGGGACACAATGTGGAGCCCGAGCCAGACACGTAGGTTCGCGAGGATACAGCTAGTGAAAGGCTGACAGCCAATGCTCCGCAACAAAGGCTGCCAAGGCAGCGGAGGAAGAGCAATTCAAACCATTACGCATTTTTGCTCTGAAGGCCTTCCATACTGACACAGTTATGAAGCATCAGTTGGAGGCTGCAAGCCGACATGCGAGTCTGCTCTCCGTGCCCTCCCTGGTGAGGAAAGAACACGAGAGGATACAGGCTCGATACGAACACTGTAAAATCTAATGAACGTATTAGGTGTCGCCCAACCAGCAGCTCTACAGATGTCTGTTAGCGAGGAACCACGAGCTAGAGCCCAAGATGAGGCAACGCTCCGTGTGGAGTGCGCTCTCAAATTAAAGGGGCAAGGAATACCCTGAAGATTATAAGCCAGGGCGATAGTATCAACTATCCAATGAGACATCCTCTGCTTAGTGACAGCTTTCCCTTTCTGCTGGCCACCATAACAAACAAAGAGCTGGTCTGAGGTCCTGAGGCTTTGCGTGCGATCCACGTAGAGTCGCAGTGCGCGTACGGGGCACAACAAAGCCATGGTTGGGTCTGCGTCCTCCGGAGGCAGCGCTTGCAAGCTCACCACCTGGTCTCTGAAAGGAGTGGTGGGAACTTTGGGCACGTAGCCTGGTCTGGGCCTCAATGTTACGCTTGAGGCAGCAGGACCAAACTGAAGGCACGAGTCGTCAACAGAGAATGCATGTAAATCCCCTACTCTCTTCACTGAGGCCAATGCTAGCAGGGTCAGAGCTTTCATTGATAAAAGCTTCAGACTCGCAGACTGCAAAGGCTCGAACGGGGGGGCCTGAAGGGCTTTCAGCACCATGGACAGGTCCCAGGGAGGAATAGAAGGAGGGCGCGAGGGGTTTAGCCTACGAGCGCCTCTTAAAAATCTAATAACCAAATCATGCTGGCCAACTGTTCTGCCGTTGATAAGTGCGTGATGAGCAGAAATAGCAGCGATATCAACTTTAATGGTGGAGGGTGACAGCCTACCGTCTAACCTATGTTGAAGATATAAAAGCACGATGTTAATAGGGCATTCTCTGGGGTCCTCGCGTTGCGAAGAGCACCAGGTGACGAAAAGGTTCCATTTAAACGCGTAAGCCCGTCTTGTGGACGGAGCTCGTGCCGCGTCGATTGTGTTAGATACCGCTTGCGGTAAATCACTTAAACCTTGCGCGCGCTCAACGACCACACATGGAGATCCCACAGGTCGGGGCGCGGGTGCCATAATGTGCCCCCTCCTTGAGAAAGAAGGTCCTTCCTCAGGGGAATCCGCCAGGGAGGGGCTGTCGCGAGGAGCATTAACTCTGGAAACCAATTCTTGCTCGACCAGTACGGGGCGATCAGTAAAAGGCTCTCCTCGTCCTGCCTGACTTTGCACAGTGTCTGTGCGATTAAGCTCACTGGGGGGAATGCGTATTTGCGCATCCCCCGAGGCCAGCTGTGTGCCAATGCGTCCACGCCGAGGCTGCCCTCGGTTAGTGAGTAAAATAGGCGACAGTGGGTATCGTCCGGCGACGCAAACAGGTCTATCTGCGCACGACCGAACTTCTTCCAAATTAGCTGGACCGTCTGGGGGTGGAGTCGCCATTCGCCGGGGCGCGCAGCTCGAGAAAGCGCGTCCGCTGCTGAATTGAGCGAGCCCGGAATGTGAATGGCACGAAGGGACCTCAGATGCTTCTGACTCCAAAGGAGGAGATGACGAGCGAGATGCGACAGGTGACGGGAGCGCAAACCGCCTTGACGGTTGATATACGCAACGGTCGCAGTGTTGTCGGTGCGTACTAGTACATCCTTCCCTCGCAGCTCCGTAGCGAAGCGTACAAGTCCCAGATATACTGCCCACAACTCTCGGCAATTGATGTGCCAATGCAACTGGGGTGCTGTCCACACCCCTGAAGCTGTAAGCTCGTCGTACGTGGCACCCCAGCCCGTGTCGGACGCATCTGTGTGTACAACAGCATGCTGAGCGATCTGTCTCATGGACACACCGGACCTGAGAAACGCGGGGTCCGACCACGGGGGGAATGTTAGGCGACACGCAGGTGTAATGGTTACACGATGGATGCCGGCGCGCCACGCTCTCCTCGGGACTCGATCGTGAAGCCAACGCTGAAGCGGTCTCATATGGAGCAGTCCGAGCGGTGTCACGGCCGCTGCTGCTGCCATATGCCCCAGGAGCTTTTGAAATTGTTTCAGCGGGACCGCATTCTTCCCTCGGAATGAACCGAGGCAAGTCAGAATTGACTGGACGCGCTCTTCTGTCAAACGCGCCGATAAATCGATCGAGTCCAGTTCCATCCCGAGAAAAGAGATCCTCTGCGTGGGGCAGAGTTTGCTCTTTTCCCAGTTGACCCGAAGACCCAAACGGGCGAGATGCCGAAGCGTTAAATCTCTGTGCTCGCACAGCGTCCGTCGAGAATGCGCTATTATAAGCCAATCGTCGAGGTAAGCCAATATGCGAACGCCGCTCTCTCTGAGGGGTTTTAACGCCGCCTCCACTACTTTCGTGAACACACGGGGAGAGAGGGATAGCCCGAACGGTAAAACTTTGTACTGGTATGCCCGTCCCTCGAATGCAAAGCGGAGAAACGGTCTGTGACGAGGGATAATGGACACGTGAAAGTACGCGTCTTTCAGGTCTATTGCCGCAAACCAATCTTGGGGGCGAATTGAATTGAATATTTGCTTCGGTGTTATCATCCTGAAAGACCTCTTCTGCAGAGATTTGTTCAGAACGCGCAAATCCAAGATCGGTCGCAACCCACCGCCTTTTTTGGGTACTATAAAATACGGGCTGTAGAAGCCCGACCTCATCTCGGTTGGAGGGACCGGCTCGATCGTGTCCTTCGCCAGCAGGACTTCGACCTCTGCACGCAGTACGTGTGCATCGGACGCTTTCACCGTGGTGAAACGAATGCCCGAGAATTTGGGTGTGTGCCGGATAAATTGAATTTCGTAACCGAGGCGAACAGTGCGTAAAACCCAACGAGACGGGCTGGGAAGCTGAAGCCACGCCCCCAGGGACCGTACGAGGGGAATTAACGGCACTGTCGGGGTACCCGCGGTGGGGCGGCTGAGCGGGACAGGTGGTACTGCCGGTACGTCTGCTGGGACAGCATAAGTATCTACAGTATGAGTGTGTGTGACACTGACCTGAGCCCGCTGAGGGTGACGGTCGTCTGGTCTCCTCAGCGGAGAGCACAGACTCCGAGGAGGGTGCTGGTGGTCCCGTCTCCTCAGCGGAGAGCTGGAACTCCTCAGAACACCCGCTGGCGATAGAGGAGAGGGAGGAAGAGCATGTAAATGCCCGCTCACATCTCTCTCGATCCTCTGGAGACCTGGAGAAGGAATAGGAATGCACTCTTTTTGTGGTTTTGTGGGTGCCGGCTGAGAAGCCGGCGGAACAGAAACAAAACGAAACCAAAGATTCTCCACCCGGCCCTCTACCGGTGGAGGGAGCGATGCCATCACCGTCTCCCGTAGAGTGATCCCATCCAAATCCAGGTCGCCCGTCTCAGGGCCGCTTCGATTTCCGTTTACCACGGGAAGCGGGTGGGGCGGGCGGGGCGGGCTGTCGACGGCTGTTCCCCCTCCGTGGCCTGGAAGATGTTCTAGTGGGGGGGGCGGAGGCAGCCGCCGCAGGGCGCCCTCGGCGAGGAGCAGACGGGGCCGCCGGCGCTGGAGGGCGAGATGCAGGTCGCTTGCGCCGGGGCATGATCTGAGCGATCGCCTCTGTCTGCTTCTGGGCGGCGGAGAACTGCTGGGCAAAAGACTCCACCGACTCACCGAAGAGGCCAGCCTGGGACACTGGAGCGTCCAAGAACTTGTTCTTCTCCGCATCCGACATGTCCGCCAGACATAGCCATAAGTGGCGTTCCTGGACCACCATCGTGGACATGGCACGACCAATTGCCTGCGCTGTCACCTTCGTAGCGCGAAGAGCCAGATCAGTGGCAGCCCGGAGCTCCGAAAGGACAGGCGAGTCGTGTCCTCCCTCGTGCAGATCCCTCAAGGCCTTCGCTTGGTGAACCTGCAGCGACGCCATAGCGTGCAGGGCTGAAGCCGCCTCTCCACATGCCTGGTGGGCAGCGCCCGTTAAACCGGAGGACTGTCTGCAGGCACGAGAGGGGAGGGTTGGGCGGTCCTTCCAAGAGGGAGCGTTAGCCGGACACAGCTGCATCGCGACCGCGCGCTCCACAGGAGGGATCCCCGTGTAACCCTTAGCGGCTCCGCTGGTGAGGGAGGTGAGGGGGGAGGGCTGAAACGGCCGTAAACTCATGGAAAACGGCGACTTCCAGGTTCTAGTCAGCTCCTCGTGCACCTCGGGGAAGAAAGGCACCGGTGGAGAGGGTTGTGAAACCCGGGCAGCTCCAAAGAACCAATCATCCAGGCGGGACGGTTCGGGCTGAGGGGGGGAACCCACTCTAACCCTACGGTCTCCGCCGCTCGAGCGAGCACGGCCACCATCT
Organism: Paramisgurnus dabryanus; assembly: GCF_030506205.2. NCBI lineage: Eukaryota > Metazoa > Chordata > Actinopteri > Cypriniformes > Cobitidae > Paramisgurnus > Paramisgurnus dabryanus. The sequence goes on along the minus strand of NC_133340.1, from coordinate 50,837,397 downwards.
CTGGATCGAACTCCGGCGTCCCAACCCGACCAGAGGGAGGAAGGGCGTCGGGGTCCACGTCAGGGGGAGGAGGCCCACCCTCGGATGCTGCGGCGTCGGTGGACCCGGAGGGCGGCACGATGGATTCTAGAGACATCGTAGAACACGACGCTGAAGTCTCCATCGGCACATCAACCGGCTGTGGATGAGGAGGCTGAGAGCCTGAGGACGAATCCCCCGCTCGGCTCAGCACAGTGATGCGCAGGTCGTCCTTTGAGAGCTTCACAGCCGCACCGTGGCGGCGTTCAGCACTCGCATGACGAGGGTTGCGTTTTTCCCGGAGGAAAGACAACCGTCTGCGCAAATCCACAAGGGACATGATCTCGCAGTGAGAACATTTACCCCCAGCGAACGCTGCCTCTGCGTGCTCGATGCCCAAACACGAAAGACAACGCTCGTGACCGTCCTTCGGACCCATGTATTTGCCGCACCCAAGATCGCACGGACGAAAAGCCATCCTGAAAAGGACGCTGATGTCCGGATATACGAGAGAGTGGCTGCCTTTAACAAGGCACAAAGCTCTCTCGTATCACTCTTTTAGGGAAATTCACTCAGATGCTTAGTTGATGAGCGCACAGGAAGGCAACGCACACACTAAACTCAAAACAATAAAAGATGTAGAGTCGTGGAATTAAGCGAAGCGTCCGCTGTGGTACTGCTAGTCCAACCAACTTCAGCAATCGAATCCCACCAGAGTAGAGTAGCTTCTCAGTAGCAGATACTGCCGGCTTTCGAAGCGATAAAAAGCTAATTTCCCTATTTGCACCTGCTGCTTATATACGCACCTGGCGGGGCGGCGCCAGCATTATGCAAATATCTCAATGCCAAGTTCATTGGCGTTTTAGTAGTATTCGAAGCAGATTGGTCCTCTAAGCGAGTTCCCAATTCGTCGGTCACGACGTGACGTCGTAGTGACCGACTGAAAGGGAACTAGTTATTATAGTTTATAAAGTTTAAAACATTATCTTTTCTTACTATATAGCATCGATTACCCACAGAAGAACTTTATTAACCCCTTGGAGCGGTGTGGATTACTTCTTTAAAGGCTGCACTTCTTGGGAAAATGTACCCTGATCCATGTTTTTTCCCATTTTAAGCTCGGAAAAGCAAGGACATTTACTAAAATAACTCCAAATGTGTTTGTCTGAACATGTGTATGTCAAGTTACTGAATGTGAGTACATCATGGGGTAATTTTAAAATCTGTCTGAAGCATTGCTTTAAATATTTAAATGGAGTATAGCAATACACAATTGGGACTAAATAACAAAGGTAAAATAAAATATAAATTCCTTTTAATATTAGTGTACCTAATTGTATTGATCATGCTTTACTTTTTGTTAAGACAACCCCTGTTTTTAATGTTAACATTTAATTTTTTTTATGTTCCCACTTAGATGCTGTAACCATAAAGCAACCAGGACAACACACCTGGAGTGACCGAGAGCAGGATGAAGAAAGAATCGGACGAGAAAATATCAACTGGTGCCCATGAGGAGACATATTGTTCTTGGACCTGCTTTTTCTGTTTAGTAATAAGTGGTTTTATGTGGTTACATAAAAGCAATTTAATATTCAATCCACAAGCTAAACTTCCTACATTTTTATAAAAGGGTAGTTGACCCAAAAAGGAAAATTCTGTCATTTACACAAACAGTTTGGTTACAAACATTTCTTACAATATCTGCCTTCATGTTTATCAGAACAAAGAAAAGTATGCGGGTTGGTAACAACATGAGAGTGTGTAAATGATGACATAATTTTCATTTTTGGGTGAAGTACCCCTTTAACATTTTTATACCCAGGGGTAGGGGTGTGCAGCAGAGTCAGTATTTGTATCTGTATTTGTATCTGTAACAGTCTCAAAATTATTTGTATCTGTATTTGCATTCAGATGAAACCGGAAGTGGGTGGGTCTTAAACCGGAAGTTTGTCATATTACATTAAAATGGCATTTTAAATGCATTTTTGCTTTTTATTATAATTATAACTTAAATAAATGTAAATATTTATTAAAAATAATAATACAAAATTTTAATCAAAAAGACAAATAACTTGATTCTCGTTAGTAATACTCATGGAAAGTAAACAACTCATTTTTAAAGCCTCATACAGCTTGTGCTATTGTAAGAATCTAAAAGATGTACCTTTCCCACACCCACTAGTTAACTTGTAAGCAAACCAAATATATATCTATATATCCTGTTTAATTCACATTATATGTTCACATGGTTTTGATAATCCTTTTCAGGGTGGCATTTTCTCACACCCACTAGTTAACTTGTAAGCAAACCAAATATATATCTATATATCCTGTTTAATTCACATTATATGTTCACATGGTTTTGATAATCCTTTTCAGGGTGGCATTTTCTCTAATCATATATTTTGATGACAAGCTCATCCTGTCTTTAAGGTTAAATATATACAATGCATATTATAGAAATGCTATGTGTCTGGTTTTTCCATTGTATAACACACTGTTTGTTTTCTGGCCTGTTCAGTTAAAGTTTTCCCCAGTGATTAATGATCTTACATTTGCTATGTTTGGAAAATATCCTTTGGTTAATTGTGGTCGGGGCAAGGATGATATTTTCGAACACCACATATCCGGGGGACTCTACCAAAATGGGTAAGTGTTGCGATATTTCTAATAAATTTGAAATACAGCGCTTGCCCCTGTGGAGTCCTATAGGACCTGGGGAGTCCAAGGGGACCTACAGTATATCTTGTTGACTCGAGTCAAGATTGGTTCATTTCACCCGGCCCAGTTGGGGCAGGTAGTGAAGGCGTTTCTTGAAAAGGGGGAATTTGATTGAAAATCAAATCCTCATGGTGCTGGAAGTTGAGGCTACAGCCCACGAAACGAGGCGAATATACATGTTTGAGCTCATTGTATATTTGGGATCGTGGTGTTGATAAATGATTATTTAAATATTGATCGAGCGCATAATTTGTTGAAATTTAAAAGTGCAATTTCGAAAATAAAAAATAAAAATAATAAAATAATAGAAAAAAAAAACACATAATAAATTGCTAATTGGATGACTAAATTTTATGAAATCAAGTCGATAAAGGAATGATTGAAAAAGTATACCATACAAACGGTACACATACGACATTGAGGCTGAGCGGAGTAGCACAGAAAACCCGGGTGTCTGTCCTTTTTATGTTTTCTGCCACTGCTTACTGCTATCTTTCTTCATTGCTGCTGCTGTTTGCTTATACTTGTATACATTACAGTGTTTGAAGATGGGTGATTCTGTTTCAAGATCTGGTTGGTCTGAGACGCTGTATCCGCAGGTTGACCCTGCATATCCACGAACGGGTTCATTTACAAAAGATGGCATGCGCTTGGCTAAAAGCATGTCCAGTCATGGTTTGGCAAACCCAAATTGGGATATGTCTTACATGAAAGAATGTCTTTCTGTCTGGAAAGAAATGAAAAAGTCTGGGACAAAGGTCCAGAGGAAAAAGAAATGAAGAAATTGTGTGAAAAAATTGATTGTTCTGAAAAAGAACCACCACCTTATAATGTGATACCCACAACCGCTGTCGGTCAGCCCGCAAGTGCACCCGCAGCGAGTGTGGATATGAAACTGGTTTCACAAGGAGTACATTCTCCGAAAACCGATATAAAAGCAGTCTCTGACCAACCAGATGATGAAATTGTACAAAAGAAATCTAGAGCTATGGTTTGGATGAGAGCTGGAAATCAGTTGCGTCTGAAACCTTTGCTAATGTCTGATATGTATACGAATAATAGAGGGTTTTATGTTGAACTGTACGTCAGTGAGTTAGCGGTTAGTAATTTAATAACTCTACATCAAAAAACCCCAACACAAGATGCGCCGCCATATTTTATGTCGAATAGTAGGCTACCAGCCTAAGTTTACCGTTGCCACAAATCACAGTAAAATACGTGAACGCTTTACAAATCTCACAAGAGGTATGCACACGTCACAGGGGCAGATTTGTGCTATTTTGTTGAAAACATTGGAGAGCGATGTATTAAAATCAAAAATAAAAATAAAATAAATACATAATTGATACGTGCCGTCGTCTGATATGAGAAAACCATGTGGCTGGAAGCAGAGGACTGCAGCCTCTCGTTATCCAGGCACATGGGAAGATCATGAATATCAGGATATGCTTTTGATCAGATGCGCGTTTTTCTAAATAAACGGTTTGGCATTTGCCAGTATTTATCGTTTGCATTAAACAGAAAGACAGACATGGGGACTTGTGACTTGGTGACTTGGACTCGAGTCGACTCGAGTCGCTATTTTTGTGACTTGTGACTTGACTTGACAAAAAATAAAATACTTGAGACTTGACTCTGACTTGGAAGTTAAAGACTCGGGACTTGACTTGACTTGAGACACGATGACTTGAATGACTTGAGTGTTAATCACATCATGTTTTCAGTTTAAATATAAAATATATAAATTATTTTAAAAAATAAAGTCGACCCAGCTGGAGCGCAGGGTGAGAATGGTGTTGTCATGACTGAATCACGACACTATCATTCGCCATGCCCTCTCGTACCTTACGCACACCACGCCCACTTAGATCAGATATCAACATGTCAGCCGGATGGGTACGGATGGTCATTGCTTTTGGCTTCAACAAGATGGCAAAAGACGAACAGTGCGTTGCAAGACATGCAACATTAAAATCACAGGCAGCCAGACGGCAACCTCCATTTTTGGTCGTCATTTAAAGAGCCATTATGCCCAGTAAGTGCTTGTCAATTTGTTAATATCTTAGTTGGTAGTTAGCTAATGTAATAATAGCTAATGTAGCCCTCATCATACTGTGTTGGGGACAAATGTGGGCAAAATAATTTTGATTTATTTTTTTAAATACTTATTTTTATTTTTGAATACTTCTTTTTCAAGTTTGCCACCTGAACACACACACAGAGAAAAATTACTTGATTCTACAATGTTAGGGGCGGTTCACATGTCGCGTCTTTTGCATGCTCAAGTTCGTTATTTCAAATTTAGGCGCACGAACGGAAGAGGTGCGACGCGCTCGTTTTTTCTGGGCACATGTTTGAGAGAGAGAGAGAGAGAGAGAGAGAGAGAGAGAGTGTGTGTGCGAGAGAGAGAGAGAGAGGGGAGAAATGTAACAAAGTTTAATGTTGTACGTTAACTGTGTTTGAGAGAGAGGGAGGTGTTCAGAGAGGGGTCTGTTGGATGTTAAGCTGTTATTTGTTTTATGGACTCAATGTGGAAAATTTCAAACACGGTTGGCAGAAGTGAAAAATAAATAATTTATGAAGTTACAATTTAGTTTGATTCCAAGATGTATTTTACTAAACATGAGTATTTACAATGCAAATCCAAATTATTGTAATTTACTGATAGTTACTTACTGTATATCTTGTCACTTTATTAAGATCAGATTCTGCAGGTAAAATTAAAATAATAAGGTGACTTGACTTGGACTTGACTTGACCTACTACAGGACTTGACTTGACTTGACATAGCCTGTGACTCGACTTGACTTGACTTGCCCAAGAAAAAAAATACTTGGGACTTACTTGAGACTTGAAGGTTCAGACTTGAGACTTACTTGAGACTTGCACGTGTGTTTTGGTCCCATCTCTGCAGAAAGATAAAACCAAATGAAACTGCCTCTAAATTTTGCACACGTTGGAAAGCATGAGTTTATTCTAGACTTCCGATTGACAAAGTCTGAGTGCGCTGTTAAAAAATATGTTGAAAAATATTAATCCTAGGCAAGAGTAAATTATAAGGTTACAACCACTAATCTGTTGGATATAAATGTGAGCAGACGGATTTATGAGTCTGATGCATCCGGTGACTTTTTCTGTTTAAACTGAACATGCTATGTTTTCAGGGCAAGTCTCATCAAACGGGAAACAGCTTGCTCAAGCACCGGAAAGGAAACTGAGATTTGATATACTGTGTTAGTATGCGGACAAAGGGGCCACATGCAATGTGACTGTCGTTCCAAGGGGGGCGCAATTTTAATCCAAGGGCGCCATCACATAGACAGTCAATGCAACAGCCACATTAAGTGCATCAGAAACTATCTGACAGTAATTTCCAGACAAACTGGCATAACAAAAAAAAAACAATGAAGAAGTCCACATTTATTTGATATTTGATAATGATAATGAAAGTTAACTTTACTTAAATTTAATGGTAAAATGCATATATTTCTCTTGGATACTGAAGTATTATTAATGTCTTCATCTGAATATGAGGGACCAACTACTGATAAATTTGCTCTTTGGGTATTCTAGGAACTGAAATGTTCTGTCCCATTACACCACCTCTGGAGGTAAGCTCCAGGTGTCAAGCCATTTTTTCACAAATTTCACATCATACCAGATGGTTGCCTTAATTTGCTTGGGCGAGACATAATGCATAACTTAAATATGGAACATCAAATTTAATGATTTTCATGTTGTTTTCTCTTTTATGTCATGTTTACAGACATACATTGATCCTCTGCCTATGGGGGGAGGAAGTGAGAAGGCCGACCAAGACCCAGTGACCGCCCGCATACCACAGAATGTAGACACTTTGATTAACTCATGCCTATGGTCTCAGTCAAACAAAGATCCAGGTTTCATTGATATGAAACCATACAAAGTTAAACTTAAAACCTGTGTACATTACACAATATCCTTTGTCAAGAGAAAAGGAAGATGGCATTAAACCTATTATTTACAATTTTGTTTACCAAGGTGTCTTCATATCTACACGTCAAACAACACACCGATTAACCCGGTGGTGAATGCTGATGGAAAGACATGATGTCTTACACAAGAATTAAGAGCAATCAATAAACTGATAATTCCTCTGTCTCCAATTGTTCCAGATGTGCCGACTGTCATAAATTTTATACCATGCACACATAAGTATTTCTGTCATTTATTTGTGTGCTGCTTTTGTCTCTCTGTTCCAGTGCATCCAGACGCACAGCCACTGCTAGCCTTATAGGATAGGGGGCGCAAATACTAAGAAGGGTATGCTGAATCACCATCCGTCCTCTCCGCTGCGGTGAAAAAAGACAAGAAGAAAAAAAAAGATCGACTTGCTGTCTTCGGTTTGCATTCTGCAGTATGCTGATGACATCATGGTCTCTGCTCTGACTGAAAAGAACTGTGAGAAAGCCTCCATTATTGTCTGCAATAATCTGGGGAACGCTGGTTTCAAAGCATCAAAAGAAAAGCTCCAGTGGGTTAAGCAAAAGTTCTCGTACCTGGGTCACGTCATAATGCCAGGTCTTCGAAAAAAAACCTCCACAGATCAGATTGAACTGATCCGGAAGATGAAATTCCCATGAACTGTGTAACAGCTCCAAAGTTTTCTGGGGTTCATAAACTTTTGTTGCTCATGGAAACCTGAGTGTGCTGCCCATGACAGACATTTGCGGAGTATGATTGATCACAAGGCATCGCCTGCATCACTGATATGCTGGACTGATAAAGCAGAGACTCATTTCATGGCACTGAAACATGCCATTACTACGGCCCCAGCTCTGGGCCATCAAACTATGCAAGGACTTTTCACCTGCATGCGAGAGAGGCGAAGGGTGTGGCTCTGGGTATCCTTTGGCAACAACAAGGTTGCACTTATAGGCCAGTGGCATATCTGTTTAGAAAACTAGATAATGTAGTTACAGGTATGCCTGAAATGTATTTATGCAGTGGCTGCTGATGTTCTGTTTGTACAGGTGGCGGAGAGAACGAGGCTGTCACAGTCAATGACTCTACACATTATATCAAGTAGGTACATTTTTACACAACACAGGACGGCACAGAGGCGATCTGGGTATGAGACACTGTTGGCAACCAAAAATGTAACGATCCAGCCCACTTTTAACGTTAATTCCACTTTGCTGGGAGTTTTGGGACTGGTAGACATGACTGAGCACGATCTAAAACATAATTGCATTTTGAATTGACCACTTCCTGTTCCTCTAGGGCCGATTAAATGGACTCGCCCCTAGATGGGGGTGGTCAGATCTATATGGATGGTTCATATGCAAAGCCATCGGACAGTGTCTACCTGTGTAGTTATGCTGTGGTGTTGGATACTGGTGAGGTTATTGAAGCCTTTGCTCTAAAATACAACTCAGCACAAGCTGCAGAATTGATAACTCTAAAAATGTTTACTCTAAATTTTGTAAAAACATGGGAAGCCTGAGATTTTAAGACAACAGATGGTAAGTCCTTTTCATTTAAAAATTCATAATAATTCATTTAAATTTGATAGGACGGTTCACAAAAGCAGTACAGCTACCGTCTGAAGTGGCAATAGTGAAAGTAAAAAGTCATGGATCAGGAAATGATCTGTGGGAAACAAGAAGAGAAGAGGAAGCTGCCAAAGCAGCAGCTCAAGCTCAAATTGAATGACTATTTGAGTATGATGTCAAAACAGACCTTGCTATGGCTGCGCAAGTGACTAACATATATGATATTGACATAAAAATTTTTACAGAGTCAACTGACGCAGGGTGACCTCGAACACTGAAGCAAGCGTGTACCAGATGAGAAGGGAGTCATGAGAGACGAGAGAGAGAGAGTAGCACTTCCAAAACTGGGACTGGTAATTTTAATAAGATATTACCATGGTCTATCACATACCAGTAGTAAAAAGTTGACTCAAGCAATAAATCTGTTTTATTATATTGCAGATGTAAAGAAAACCAACAAATTTGATTTTCAACTCATGTCTAACCTGTGCAAAAGTGAACCCGCCTCGAAAAACAAAAAAGATGCGTTGCCACACCCCGAGGCACCTTTTTAACATGATCAGATTGATTTCACACGCATGTCGCCGATTGGAAATCTAAAATATAATTGAGAAAATTGAACTCTATCTGTGCTAATGTTTCTTTATCTCCCCTCAGAAAACCCTACTCATTCTTTTGCTCCCGGACAGAGTGTTCTAATTAAGAGTCTGAAACCGACAAGGGTTGGAGAGCCAAACTACTACGGCCCAGCCAAGGTGATTGCTATCACCAGGATTCTGACTGATCGTCAGTCGCAGTGGATTCACGCCTCGAGGCTGAAACACCACTCTGCCATGGATCAGGACACCGGAGACAAACCCAAACAACGACTGCTATTCATTGAGATCAACGGAGAACAACGAGTGAGAGATCTTGCTGGAAGCTCAACTGCCAGAAGGATTCGAACCGTGTACAGTGACCGAAGCTTTCATCATCTTCAGCGAGCACATTGTGAAAGCAGAGCAAAGAGAATGGAAGACAACGAAACCATCACACAACCGACCCTGCAAAAGCGATTCGTAGATCATATGCTGTGGTATATGTTTATTTTGAATGATGATGATCTGAAAGTAAAGAAAAATAAATAGATAAATGGTTTCTTGGGGAAAAAAAGGGTTATGTAGGAAATTGCTATTTGTAACAATTTGATTTATACAATTAGGAAGAGTATTTTCTTAAAGTATTTGAAACCAGTACTTTCCAGATGTGTACCATAACCCTGTTATATGCTGTGAGAAATTGAGGGTAGCATTAACTGTGCATGCCATAAATAATATATCTGGAGTAAATGGATTAGTGATAACTCGACCATAGAAGGTAAACCCAAATGACCTGTGATGCAAATTGTGATTTTCAAACATGAAGCGAATGCATTTCTATTCTGATATAGGTGTGTGGGATCAGATGTGATCCACTATCGTGTATCAAAGGGGCCATTGTAAGAATCTAAAAGATGTACCTTTCCCACACCCACTAGTTAACTTGTAAGCAAACCAAATATATATCTATATATCCTGTTTAATTCACATTATATGTTCACATGGTTTTGATAATCCTTTTCAGGGTGGCATTTTCTCACACCCACTAGTTAACTTGTAAGCAAACCAAATATATATCTATATATCCTGTTTAATTCACATTATATGTTCACATGGTTTTGATAATCCTTTTCAGGGTGGCATTTTCTCTAATCATATATTTTGATGACAAGCTCATCCTGTCTTTAAGGTTAAATATATACAATGCATATTATAGAAATGCTATGTGTCTGGTTTTTCCATTGTATAACACACTGTTTGTTTTCTGGCCTGTTCAGTTAAAGTTTTCCCCAGTGATTAATGATCTTACATTTGCTATGTTTGGAAAATATCCTTTGGTTAATTGTGGTCGGGGCAAGGATGATATTTTAGGAGTGTGTGTCAGACCCTACTTCCCCGTTTTTAGTATCACTTCCCCTTATGTAGGTTGAACACAAAGCTGTCTTAATTAATCATACGATTATTGGCTAGACGGATTCGTCAATGTTTTGATCACAAGATTGTGCCAGACAACCCAGGTGACTAACGTTTCCTTTTTGCATCCTATATAATGTGAAGGATGTCTAAAAATTTTTTGTCTATGATTGAAACTGCATCTCGGTGTCAGTGTCTTTCATGGTCCTCTGATATCAGATTTCTCTGCTGCTCACCTCAGATCCTCACCTGACAACCTAAGTACCGAACTTGAAAGAAAATTTTTCAAAACAGGTGAAGTCAAGCTCCAGATCACGTACTGTAGTATCTGTAAGGAAAGGAAAAAAAATTGTGAGATTGATTAAAATGTGGTAGAATTATCATCTATTCTCTAAAATGTCCAGTAAAGTGTTTCACGTCCTGAATGTACAAGTACCGTGACCACCTTTCACGTATTTCTCAACAGGGGTTTTGAATTATTTAAATGACATAAAATAGAAGTGTAAGTATTTTTACCATTTTAGGCTGGTTGTTTACACACTGAGGACACATTGGTGTTCTAACACCTAAGAAAAGTATTCTAATAATATGTGCCCTTTATAATTAAGACCAGTGGAGTTAACAATTTCATTGATTTTTCAATAGTCCATTTAAATGGCAGCCATGCACACACTTCTACACTTATAAATTGATGCATGCATGTACACTCTAAAAATGGTTGTGTTAAAACAACACATATTGTGTTCAGTTAAGGATAACACATAAAACTAACTATGATGGAATTAATCAGTTCATCAGCAAGTCCCAAATTATATCCCTGTTGATTGTGTTTTTATGCATGATGGAGTGATCATACCATTTATCCGGTCCATTCAAATCCTAAGGAATGAACGGGCTGGATTAAATGCCAACACATTCACAACGGACTGTGCAAAGATTAGTTGCACACATTGAAAAAAGATAGGTATGTAAAATATTAATTATTCTAAGTTGAGGAAAGAAAATAATAAAATATTGAAAATCTATGTCGTTTTTCTTTAAGATATTTGACAGGTTAGGTGTGCGGTTTACAGAAAAATAACCAATCAAACATTTCTCAGCCAATCAGAATAAAATATTCAACAGGCCAGTGGTATAAAAAACATTAATTTATAAATCTGCATGATTAATTGGTAACCCCAGGTAAATTGTGAAGTGTCATGCAAGATAACCCAGGATTAAACTGACCTAGGGTTTTGAGTGACTGAATGTTTCATATTACTTTCATATTTCACATGAGTGGCATGTAAAATTTGCCATAATATATGCCACTGTAGCACTCACACACAGACCAAGTTTGCACAAGTGAGAAATTCATTACATACGAAACGTTGTCCGTTGATGGCAAGAAGTATTTGAGTCATCGAACTGATTAATATCCACCTGTCGGTCAAAAAACACGTGTAGCCTAACTTAATATGCAAGCTGAAATGCAGCAAACAAGTATTACGTAAACAAACTAACAGTTAGGCTAATACGCTAAATATAAACTAATACGTGATGCACATGGCTAAAATGTGGTTAATATTTAGCGAGGCCAACCTTATATTTTTTAATATAACGTCAATAAATTGGTTTTATTATTAGAGTATCTTTATCTGTTCTTACCTGTATTTACTCAGTCGCGCGTGGTAACCTGTGGTAACCTCTGGATGCATGCACGCACATGCGCACAAGCGGCTCTTCCTTCTTCTTCTTCTTCTTTCAATTTTATGGCGGGTTACACCCATAGATATGTATATAAAGGCTAGATGGCTCAAGGCGGAGTCAGCTGTGTCGTCACTTGGCGGCCATCTTAGGTCAGTGCTGCCATAGTGCTGCTCCCTGCTGCTGTGGACGGAAGGTGAGTGACATACGCCAACTAAAATGCTCGTAACTTGCTGAATTCTTGACGGATTTACAAACGGTTTGGTTTTTTACAAACGTTATTAACGTGGCTATAATTCTGGATGCTTTAACATGTTTCATGAATTTTTTATTTATTTTTAGTATACGTATTCAGTGTCATAGGTACATCTTTGACGTTTATAACAAACCAATCCGTTTGAAAATCGGTAAAAAATTAAGCAAGTTATGGTCATTTAAAAGTACCTGCATCATTAAAACTCAATGCTACGAGTGAGCGAGCGCCCTGTCCTAAGATGGCCGCCAAAATGCGGACGTTCAACTCAATTGGCCATCAGCGCGGACGAGCCATATACATATCTATGGTTACACCTACTGGTGCATACCGCCACCGCGGCTCTTCCTGCAGACACATGCGTACTACGTTGTATTGACACAGTGGCGCAAAAAAAAAAAAAACGCGTAGATTTTTTTAGCACTTAATACCACTGTATTTCACAGAACAATCAAACATTAAAATAAATTAAATAAACTTTAATAAGTTGTGCTATGTTTTTCTGGGTGGGGTTTGGGGGTTCATGTAAAACGCTTGCACTGGGTGGAAGACAAACTAGTAATTTCAACTAACTTATATTAGTGAGGACACTACCCAGATAGCCACTGGACACTGTAACGGAACAGGACCGCAACCGCAAAACGATAGAGCCGGACTCGTTCCTGGGTCCAAACGCACAACGGGCCGAAGCCGTTTCTGGTCTGTTATTAGGGGTTGTTGCGGATATGTACCAGCGCCGATCCAGCGCTGATTCAGCACCGCCTGATCATCCGGATCGGCTCAGATTCGAATTGCAGATCTGGACCAAATCAGTGTCAGACACAGCTAATGTCTTTCGGTTATCTTTGGGAAAAGTGATCTGGGCCAGATCTGTAAAATGATATAAATACTGAACTGATGTTTAAGCTGAAACCTCTATCTGGCACGGATCTGGTTCACAATCAGAAAACGTCTCTGAGATAGAAACGGAGGCAAGGGGCTTAAAACGGATCCGGGCCAAATGTAATTGCTATCTGGGTAAAGAGATGCTGACTTTCTTTTGGTTTTACTACTTCAGGTTAACCCTTCAATGTCACCTTGGGTCTTTGACTTGGGGCATCATTCACTAGGCAACAATGTGATCTCTCAGTGAACCCTTATGAAAATTAGCCATGGTTTTATTGTGGTAAAAGTGTAGTAACCATAGTTTTTTGGTGTATTGATTACTATCAGCAAAACCATGGTTTTCTTACACTAAACGGCTACTAACAATGGTTTAACTGTGGTTTTAGAAAAACATGGTTGTCAAAACCATGGTTATTTTGTGGTTACCATGGTTTTACTACAGTAACCATGCTTTTTTGGTTTTAACTGTAGTAAAACCATGGTTAATTTTCGTAAGGAAAGTCACCATGAGCTCACAATACTGATTGTGTGGGTCATAGTGATCTTAATGTGTAAGCACGCTGCACACTCAATGTGTGCTCATATGAAGGTCACAATATGAGATCACTTCACACTCACTGTACTACCCCATAAAGCCCACCATATGCAAGTACCAGATTTGTCCTGCTAAAAAACAGCATACCAGCAAGACCAGCATATGTTGTGTTTTGGTGCTGGTTTGCTGGTGAACACCAGCTAAACCAGCATTAGCACCAGCATTAGCACCAGCTAAACCAGCACCAAACCAGCATTAGCACCAGCAGGGGCGGAGTGGGACCCAAAAATCTACCGGGAAATTTCATAGACCACCAGCCCTCCATGGTCAAAAAAAATAAGCAAATGCTGAAATCTAAAATTACAATAAAATGACTGTACAACAACATGAAATACCAAGTGTAATAACTATTATTTAAAAGATCTTAAAGTCAACAACAGTTCCCTAGTTTTAAGTAAGATTAAGCTTACTATGGTTGTAAAGCAGTTGCTTATAAAATTATTAAGCCTGTTTGGAGAGAGATGTTTTATGTGACAAAATGTCAGTCATCGTGTGATAACGAAAATATAACGCAACTTGCGTGTTCTGAGCAGGTGTTGTCAGTGAACAGGCTGTAAACTGTTGGCTAAGTTACATACACTCGTGAAAAACTGATGCTGATTATCTGGGAAACATTCTCTAACAGCAGTCAAGTTGTCATTGTTTGTGTCAAAGATGTGCATTTGTTGTAACATTAAAACAGGAGATCAGACTTACTCTGTGCTGCTCAAAGTGATGCTCGGAGCTCCATTCCTCGATGGATGTGCGAGGCTATGCTTTTTATTGGTTGTTGCGTTAAATCTTACCCAGATACAACAGTCCTATTTTCTGATTGGCTATTGTGTAGCCTCTTTCTTTATTTTTTGATTGGCTGATAGAACTCCAGAGGAGACGGGCTTGATAGAGAGAGCGGTGCGGCCAGATACATTTTGAGCGCTGAAGCATATTAAATATATGATAAATAGGTTTTAGTGTGGCCGGAGTGCACGGCTATTACCAGACCCGCCTTCGCGGCCTTAAAACACTACCGGCCCACCGGGAAAAGTCCCGACTTTCCCGATTGCCACTCCGCCCCTGAGCACCAGCATCCCATGCTGGCCATACCAGCATGACCAGCATATTTTGTGTTTTGGTGCTGGTATGCTGGTGACCACCAGCTAAACCGGCATAGACCAGCATTCCCATGCTGGTCCATGTTGGTTTGATGCTGTTTTTTTTCAGCAGGGTGCTCAGAGAGCTAATATGCTAGCTTTTGCTATTGGAAACATGTCACTATTTAATTGCAACTGATATCGGGCAAAATAAAAGAAAAAGTAAAAAAGACATGAATTTCTCTGCATTTAACCCATCCACTGCAAGTCATGAACACACAAAAACCACACACACACACATATATGCACACCCCACACACAGGGCAACTATCACTGCAGCACCCCAACACTTCAATAACTTGCTATCTGTGGGATTGAACAAATAATCTCTGGGTTACAAGTCTGACTCGCTAACCAGTAGGCCAAAAAGTTAGTTTACATTGTAACAATAGTATGAGTGACCTCACATTGGTCACGATGTGAGTTCATGGTACAACTGTGCTCTCATTCCATGGTCATAATAATGTAAGGTCACAGCACACTCACTTTGTCATAGCAGGACAACACATATGTCTGGAAAACGTAGGCCCAAGAGTAGAACGTCACCCTTCTTACCTATAATTTTAAGAAATATAGGAATGATCATAGGCTCAAAATTTAGGACACTTTCTACACAGCATTTTATACAGCCCTGTGGATGGTGTGTATATATCATATAAAATATCAACAACAAGGTTATGGCATCAAGAAGCCTACAAATAAAGATTCTAGAAAGCACAGATTTTAAGTAAAAGTGACCGGGATTGACAGATATGTGTTTAAGCATTGTGGCCTAGTGGTTAGAGAATCAGACTTGTTTGTAACCCAGAGGATGTTGGTTTGATTTCCACAGCTGGAAGAAAGTGATTGCAGTGTTTGGGTGATGCAGTGATACTTGCTCTGTGCATGTGTGTGTTCATGACTTGTTATGGGTTCACTGTATGATTTGCAAATAAATGTTGACATCTCAGTGACCTGTTTTTCAAATAGCAAATCCTAGCATATTAGCTCTCTGAGCAACATCTTGATGGTACTTTGTAAATTGTGCCTGCTCACAGTGAGTGTGTCATGATCTCACATTGTGAACATAACATAGTAGTTGCGGCCAGTGACTTCTTTTATTTGAGGGCGCACGATGCAAAGTTTGTCACATGTATGCAGCCGTCATGTGTGTGGCTCGTCATTTCAAAATATGTGTTTGGCGCGTCATGTAAACTTGTGTGCATCACGCGTGATGTCAAAATTCAAGCCTGCTGCAGATGCTTCGAATTAAGGGGTTTATAATAAAAAACACTCGCGTTTGTCAGATACTCACTTAATCTCATGTGTAATCAGAGTTTACTGTTACGTTAGTGTCTTGTGAGTATTTTGTGAACGTGAGCGTCTCTTTTATCATAAAAACTTTTGATGCATGTGCAGCAGGCATGTATTTTTGCAAGACACGTGATGCACATGGTTCACATGATGCAATGTACACATATTTTGAAAGGACAAGCACCACACATGACACTCCGAATACATATTTTGAATTTATGCACCTCGGAAGAGAGGTCAGTGTACTGTGAGTGCACCAATGTGAGGTCACTCAGGCTATTGTCACAATTTGAGGTTACCGCACACTCACTGTGCGCTCATACTATGGCCCTGATGTGAGGTCACAGCACACTCAGTGTGCGCTCATAATATGGTCACGATGTGAGGTCACGGCACACTCACTGTGTGCTCAAATCAAATTACGACACACTTGCTGTGCTCATACTATGGTCACGATGTGAGGTCACGGCACATCCACTGTGTGCTCAAATTATGGTCAGGTTGTGAGTTCACCGTACTCTCACAGTGATCTCATACTATGGTCACTATCTGAGGTCATGGCACGCTCATTGTGCACTGATACCATGAACTCAACATTCACAAAGAGCTTGCACATAACTCACAAGATGAGAATGTCACAGTATGAAAATGGTGTGATTTTACTGTGATCATAGCGTGATCTCACATGTTGACTGGGTACAGTGTTTAAGTCACTATGTCTATAGACCATTTCAAAAGATGTAAACAACACTGGTCCAGAAGCACTTCCTGTTTCAGTTTTTTAACACTAGATAAACGTTGAGATAAAATACAACCAACAGAACACATAGAACTGAGTCAAAAAGTTAAACAAACATCTTAAAGATAATGATATATGTGGGAAATAAAAAAAACAGTCACAAACTGAAACAGGAAGTGCTTCTGGACCAGTGTTGTTTACATCTTTTGAAATGGTCTATAGTGCAAGGTATCTCGCATGTGTGTGCCTTTACAAAAATCAACCATGGTTACTGTAGTTAAACCATGGTTAGTGTAGTTTTGCTAATAGTATATACCAAACAAACATTAATACTACACTTTTACAACAAAAAACATTGTTAATTTTCATAAGGTGGTGTGTGCCCTTATGCAACAAAAATATACTGCAGTATATTGGAAAATATCATGTAATATATTAGGCAATATATTCCCATATATCGGATTTAATATTTATATTTCCCAATATATTGTAATATATGCATAGAAAATATCATGTAATATATTAGGCAGTATATTCCCATATATAGGATTTAATATGTATATTTTCCATTATATTGCAGTATATGAATAGATATGAATAGACCATATACTCCTAGGGGGTTTTTCACCCCGGGGAGGCAGCCTTTTTGGGCTTTACCTAGCTTCCTCTTCTATACGTTGCTTTAGTAATACGTGCAATTATAATATTGAGTCATAGCCGCAGCATATTTAACTGCTCATGCTATCATGTATTCTGTTGTGCTATCTGTCGTTTTCTGTGCTTTTCACTGCTTCTATTTATGTAAAGCTGCTTTGAAACAATTGACTTTTGTGAAAAGCGCTATATAAATAAAATTGAATTGAATTGAATTGAATATTGATACAAAATATATTGTAACCAAGAACAAAAAGGGCACTATGTTTTTCCATGTAATAGTTTGTCTTTATATGAATTTATATACTGCAATATATGCAGGGGCGTCGCTAGATCCCTTTTACTGGGGCACATGCCCCAGTGTAAATCTTTTGTCTCCTGGTGTAAATCTCAAGTTTAAATTTTAGCAGTTAACTAGTGTATTCCTATACAAAGATAATCGCGGCATAAACGGATCTATATGCAATGTAGTTACCCAATTTACGCTTGTAAAAGCAACGAAGCAGTCGCATTGACTCGTGCACACACGTATCCATGTCCATGCACGTCTTTGCGTTCATCTGCACACAACCGCATTCAAAAGGTGACGCCAAGTGAGTTAGCTTATGAAAACATGACTAGACTAAAGTAAGTTTCTAAATAATAATAATAATCTTATTTTGACTCTATCATTATTGGCTTCTTTAGATGAACATGTTTTGTGCAAAGCAGGGAAAGCGAAGCAGACAAGAGAGATGATGAGTTTTAAGGAGGTAAGACAAACTACATCCTCACCCGATCAGGTTTGAAACATTAGAGGAAAAATCTCAGGAAAACCTTGTCAAGTCTGTAGAATTGAATTGTTGCCGAGACAGATGTAAGATGTTCTTAAGATTATCTAAGTGTACTTCACTGTGCTATTTTGAGGCACCATGAATATGAACTAACATGCACTTTTAACATACTATCTCTGTATAAAAAAACTTATTTAGTTAACACTTGTATTAAACTTGAACACAACTTTTATACAAAGATGGGTTCAAGTTTACTACAAGTGGTACATAAATACATTTTTTAAATACATTTTTAGCACATTTTAGTTCATATTTATGGTGTCTCAAAATAGCACAGTGAAGTACACTAAGATGATCTTAAGAACATCTTAAGAAGTACTAAAGATGAATTTTTAGTATATTAAGTACAAAATTAGTGTGCGAAAATAAAGCACTTAAAATACACTATGGAAGTGTACTACTTTTTCACCTGGGTTAACACATGAGTCAGTTTTGGTGAACTGTTACTTCAAAACTCTACACACAAATCCTTACATTTCTCAGTGCTTACACCATCTGATCATATGGAAAGCAATAGCATTCAATACTGTTCACTCAAGTCAGCACAGCTTAGCAAACAATTACCAAGCTGGAAACACTAAAAGTCAAAATTGAACACACAGCAATCAGATCCTTCAATAGATACATAAAAGGGCCTGAATCTGTTCATTGAGCTTTGAAACAATGGATCCACGGAGAAATGAAGGAATAGGTCGAGGAGAAGGAGGAGGAAGAGGAGGAGGGAGAGGAAGAGGAGGAGGAAGAGGAGGAGGGAAAGAAGGAGGACGTGGTGAAGGAGGAGACAAGAGGACATGGTGAAGGAGGAGGGAGAGGACATGATGAAGAAATAGGTCGAGGAGGAGGAGTAGGAAGAGGAGGAGGGGGCAGAAGAGAAGGGAAAGAAGGAGGACGTGGTGAAGGAGGAGGGAGAGGACATGATGAAGAAATAGGTCGAGGAGGAGGAGTAGGAAGAGAAGGAGGGAGAGGAAGAGGCAGAAGAGTAGGGAAAGAAGGAGAACGTGGTGAAGGAGGAGGAAGAGGACATGGTGAAGGAGGAGGAAGAGGAGGAGGACGTGGTGAAAGAGGAGGAAGGAGATGAAGGGCAAGATGACAAGCAATTTCAGGGTGAAATTCAAGCCACTCTAGTTGACCATGTCCTGGTCCATGGTATGACTATGAGGGAGGCTGAGCAACGTGTAAAGCCTAATTTGAGTTGCTTCACTTATGCCTCCATCTTCAGAGCCTTCAGGGAGGAAAACAGATAGGTGTACTTACAGTAAGACTGCTCTATACAGTAACTTTAGTGTGCATACACTGTTGGACTATGCTACTGGAATAAAGAAATGCATCAAATTGCCTTCCATACAGATAGACATATCAGCAGATGAATGCAAGGGGTGGATCAGGCAAGAGGATTTTACCCTCGCTGTTTAGCTAGGACCAATATAGCCTGTGATGTGGATGAGATTCTCTGGCCTGACCCAGAACCCATCCTGACGGGATGTTGAGGCGAAATAATAAAAAAAATTACAGTTGTGCTGTGTATAGCACATGAATGAATAAAAATGTGCTAATGCATACATTGATTGTGTCGTTTTGGTCATGTAAAAAGGTTTTTGAGGGGGAGAACCACAAGCAACTTACCAGTTTTGGATATATTGTTTTGAATTGATTGCACCAGTGTGTAATACTATGTTGTAGTGTGTGTGTTTTTGAAAGCTTGTGTGTGTTGTCTGAGTGAAAAGTTTGGTATTTCAGTAAGAGTGAATAGTTTTGTGTGGAGCTTCATTTTGACCTGAACATATGATGTTTGGAGTATTGTGTGAGACTTTATGGAATTGTCTTTACTGTTTTGAGAATATGAGGCATAGTTTCAAGAAATGTGTAATAATGTTAGGTATAACGAAGATTATACTTGTATATATGTATCTTTTGCAGTAACAGTTGAACTGTAGAATAGTGGGTTAAGCAAAGGACATTGTATAGAAGTGTTGCACACTTCTTGCACACAGCAGGCTTTCAAAAAAAGTCAGCAAAAATGGGGGTCCTGTGCCCCAGTAGAGCTTTATATCTAGCAATGCCCATGAATATATGCATGTGCTATGTATGTATGTATGTATGTATGTATATATGATTTAACAATTTTTACTTTCCAAATAAACAACTACAGCATATTCATGAATATGCATGGCATATAGCCTAAAGAAAATATTAAAGACAAAAATCTGCATTACACAAATAACAGTTTTATTGAAACAGCAGAGACCTTTCTTTCATTTTCTACGTTTGTCAGTACTCTACTCAGCACCGACTGCTTCAACCAGAATGCGTGCCAAAGGCGATGGAGCATAATGCTTGAGTAGGAAGCTGAGATTCAGGCGCGAGGAGAGGACAGGACACATAAGAGAGACTAGCAACAAGGAGGCTGATAGGTCCTGACCTATAGTCCTAACTCATACTCCTAATCAGTAGGTGGCGGTAATGCACCTAAAAGTTGTCTGCTAACCACCAGTAAAACTCGAGAAGGAGACTGATTGTTGGCATGCTCTCAACCCAGGAAAAACTTCAAGCTTTACAAGGTACATAGTTTTCAGAGGTGGTGCTTTCCAGTTTTGATTGCATCTCTTCCAGGAGAGATTTTTGTGAACCAGAGGGGAAGGAGTGAGAAGGGAGAGAGTAATCGTTGTTGTTTTGTTCCACAGATGCTGTTTTAAACCAGTTTCCACGGCCGAAGCTGATGTTAGAAAATCCATCAACAGTAGAATATGCGAGCTAAGACACCAGGTGAAGTGCAAAAGCATGGGAATATAAGTCATTTAAATCAGTGAAGAGCCAAGATGGACTCCTAGCCAGGATAAAGGCCTGTTCTTTTGGCAATTTATTTCTTTGCTTTTCCACATTGCCAAAGCTCCTTGAAAGTTTGTTTATTATTTATTTATCTATTATTGTCTGTGCGTTTTGTTTATATTGTATTTTTAACTGTATAACGGCACTGCTGAAAGTTTGAAATAAATAGACCTTGGTAATTTAAATTGCTTTAATTTATATTTTGTATATTTTCTGTTTTATGTCACTCTTTTAAAATGTAATTTATGTTAATGTAATGCAAGACATTTATGTAATGTAAAGCAAACCACATTGTCTGACCATGTGCAAAACCTCTTGTGGTTGTAATAGGTCTGTTTAGCTCTCTACCTCAAATTAGTTTTAGTATGTGTGCCTGATTAAAAGAAAATAAAGGTGGCTTTTGATAGATTATCCATTAATCTGTGTTAATATGTGGTATAAATGTGTGTACATATTTTTATGTATATATTTCTATCTATATAATTTTACATATTATTTAAAATATATTCTACCATATAGTAAACATACATGTGACTCTATATCTGTACATATATTGTTAATACATTTTTGCATATCAATCGGAATACAATATGGCGGATATTTATAAATATAATATTGCATATATTTTGAGATATATAAACACATATTATATTCACGTGCAATATATTAAAAGCGGCAATTATTTATATTTATCAATATACTGCAATAAATTACATATATATATAGAATATATGTATCAACATATTACTCATGTATTTTACAATATATTGCATAAATAAAGAATATATGCATCAACATATTACTCCATATATTACCAATATATACTGCAATATATTACATACATAAAGAATATATGTATCAACATATTACTCCATATATTGCCAATATATACTGCAATATATTACATACAAAAAGAATATATGTATCAACATATTACTACATATATTGCCAATATATACTGCAATATATTACATACATATAGAATATATTTATCAACATATTACTCCATATATTGCCAATATATACTGCAATATATTACATACATATAGAATATATTTATCAACATATTACTACATATATTGCCAATATATACTGCAATATAATACATACATTTAGAATATATTTATCAACATATTACTTCATATATTGCCAATATATACTGCAATATATTACATACATATAGAATATATGTATCAATATATTACATACATTTAAAATATATGTATCAACATATTACTCCATATATTGCCAATATATACTGCAATCTATTACATACATTTAAAATATATGTATCAATATATTACATACATTTAGAATATACACTAGTCAACATTTGAAGTGGATCAAAACCTTTTCTAAAAGTTTTCTTAAAAACCAATATCCAATACCCGTTCTTGTTTTAAGACAAATTTGGTGAATGTTTTTGATCCACTTCAAATGTTGACTACTATATTTATCAACATATTACTTCATATATTGCCAATATATACTGCAATATATTACATACATATAGAATATATGTATCAATATATTACATACATTTAAAATATATGTATCAACATATTACTCCATATATTGCCAATATATACTGCAATCTATTACATACATTTAAAATATATGTATCAATATATTACATACATTTAGAATATATTTATCAACATATTACTACATATATTGCCAATATATACTGCAATATATTACATACATTTAGAATATATTTATCAACATATTACTTCATATATTGCCAATATATACTGCAATATATTACATACATATAGAATATATGTATCAATATATTACATACATTTAAAATATATGTATCAACATATTACTCCATATATTGCCAATATATACTGCAATCTATTACATACATTTAAAATATATGTATCAATATATTACATACATTTAGAATATATTTATCAACATATTACTTCATATATTGCCAATATATACTGCAATATATTACATACATATAGAATATATGTATCAATATATTACATACATTTAAAATATATGTATCAACATATTACTCCATATATTGCCAATATATACTGCAATATATTACATACATATAGAATATATGTATCAACATATTACTCCATATATTGCCAATATATACTGCAATCTATTACATACATTTAAAATATATGTATCAATATATTACATACATTTAAAATATATGTATCAACATATTACTACATTGCCAATATATACTTCAATATATTACATACATTTAGAATATATGCATCAATATATTACTTCATATATTTCCAATTTATTATGGGATATATTAAATAGTATAATGAGATGTATTTAATCAATATATGAAAACGGCAATAATTGCAGTATTGTATAATATATTGCAATATATCACTTACATATATATAATATATTTTTATATAATATATCATGATATATATTACTATGTAAATTTCACAATATATGGAGACACATTAAATATATTGTCATGTAATATATTGAGAAATATATTTTTGTTGCATAAGGGTGCATCTGTACAGTAGGGAAAGAAGTGAGAGTTTTACTGTAGTGTTTGTGCATGGTGCATGTTCCTCTCACATAACATGTTTACAGTTCAGCCTCTGTCCAAAGCCACATTAATTTTTATTCAACTTTCATTTATGGACAGTAGACAGCAGTTATTTGTCCGTTAGCAATTCTTTCAGTTACTGATGTAAGCAGAGTGTGTATGTATTGGCCATATGTGTACTTAGACATGTCATTTGTAACTTCAACATCTCCCACCTCTTGCATACAAAAAAAAAGACTTTTAAAATATACCATGGGTGCATTGCCTTCTTAACAATATATATATACACACGCACGCACGCTTTTTTGTAGTCAATACTTTAATAATAACTATTGCGATGGTTGCACTATGATTACGCTATTGGGTGTCTCGCCTTGTTGTTATAAGCGCTGATTGGTTGTTTTGACCGTCATCCAGATCTCTGGCCTATGACAATTCAGCGCGCACTTTTCAACATTTCAAACTCCTGCAGCCGGTAGTATTTGCTGATGCTGCTGGAGGAGGAGTTCACTCTGCAGAACTGCTGCAGTACATCGGTTGGTCCACTCTATCCGGTATTTTTTTTAATTCGGTTGAATTTAAGTTAGAAAACATAACATGGACAAAGACTTTAACCATCGGGTACCGGACATATGGAAAACTGCAGCAGGTAAATACCTTTTACTTTACCAGTTTTATATTGACGCATAAAGAAAGTGTTCAAGTAAGATGCTAAACGCGATTAGCCCGTGAACGATATTTGCAAATATCAACGTAAGAACCACTAATGTTAATGTGTGTTTTTAGTAGTTATTAGGTCAAGCTCACATAACGTGATGTCTGAATTGATGAGATGTTTATAGTAACGTTAAGGCGTCGTGTCGTGTTTTGTTTTCTTGTAACTACGCTAATAAAACCTTTGGTTAACAAGCTAAATGTTTCGCAGTTATACATGTTGTTCCAAGGTAGTTATGATGCCGTTATACGAAGCATTTGACACGCTCTGTAGCTGATGTTGATAATATATAAGGAGAAGTTTCGTCGAAGTTTTTTAGTAAACTGTAAAATCAATCTGCGACAGTAAAATCCTGACGTATTTTCCGTATTATGATTATCAGTGATACTGGTGCGTTTATATTGTAGCATAAATAGTAATGTATATTTGTAATGTGTAAATTGATCACTGTCATGTACACTTGTTAGACCGAGAGGAACTTGAACCTGCTCTGTAGAAGATTATACAATCCTGTTTTTCTTGGATCTACTGTGGATCGCTGGGACTTAAGTCAAAATGAGACAGAGGATGTTTTATTTGGAGCTGGTGAGTAACGTTTCAATTTTGAAAGTCCACATCCCATTAAATAAAATTACTAATATTGTTTTTGTGTGCGTTTCCCCCTCAAGCTCCAGAGAAGTCTCCTACCACGTCATTTTCAAAAGGTATTAATTTTATCCTAATATATAAAGACTGTGTTTGCATATTAGTTGCCATATTTTTTGGAAATGATTGACAAATACTACAACAACCAACCAACTAAGACCCTGTACGACTGATAAACAGAACAAAATAGCAACAAAAGCGCTTACCTGAAGAAACGTTGGCAAGCGCTCACAATTGGTGTCTGCCTAGCGTTTTTAACAGCATTTACATGCTTCTTCACTTATTGTGACTTCATGAGCAACGTCACTCTAGAATTGTTATGACACAATCCTAAACTTCATCTTCTCATCAAATTTCCTGTTCAGTCAAATGCTCTTTATATGCTGAAGCGTCCTGCCCCCTAAATTGCACAGAACATGATATCACACGCACCTGAGATAAGACATACATTTACTAGTTCTTAGCACAAAGTAGGGGATAGGAATGATTCAGACAATGTAAATATGCTTTCCATTGGGGGGAATGAAGTCTGCCACTACAATGCACAAACATACAGGGTGCTCCGGTCCAGCGTGACAGCACAGAGTGGATCATATGTAGGAATCTCTGCCAAAAACAGTTTGGAGGAGATCAAACATCACAATCAGTTAGACGGCCTTAACATTATAAACAGCAGTAATGACTAGAAGAGAAAAGAAACACTGCTGCATACACACCAACAAAAATTACATATCACTGTTATCAGTTTTTATTCTGTAATAACACTTTATATCTTAATTGTGATTTTATTTTAATACAACTGTGGCACTCCACAAGCTGTGAAATGCGACTTTGCTGGACTGTGCCATAAACACTATTAATCATTTAAAAAATAGAGAAGGTCTTCTCGACAGTTCGGTTGTGATTTCCTGTTTCAGTTAAAATGACGTCCACATAAAATAATGCTACATGTTCCAAGGGGGCAGGGTGCTAAAAAAAGAGCATTTGATCAGAAAAAATTTTTGATGAAGAAGCTAAAGTGTAAGCTGACCCTTTTATTCATGTGTTCCTTATACCACATACATGTGGGGAACATGGGACATTTGATGATGGTAGATAAAAATATATTTTGTACATTCTACCATTTTTAATAATAATAGTAACTTCTCAGAAATGTATTATACAGCATGTGCTCGTCTTGAAAACGTGATAAATTTTGGCTTAAACATGTTTTTAAATTCCATTTTCCAACAGTGATAACTGCTAAAGATGAAACGCATTCATTCTTTCTTTTTTCTTTTAGATCAGCATTGAAGCATTGTTTACAGTAAGAATAGACACCAACAGAAAGACAAATCCAACACTAGTAAGTATAAACTGGCCAATATAAAACCAGCTTTATCAATTTTAAGGCATGGTGCATACAGAAATAAAAATTATCTAGTTTTTTTCTCTCCCTCTTGCCATCCCTGATGTATCTGACTTTCTTTTTTTAGGGAAGCACATTTTATTTTACAAAAAAATACTCATTTGTGGGTCTATATAATGTTATAAAAATGTTTAGCATTATCCTATCACTATATTAAAGGAAAACACCACAGTTTGTCAATATTTTACTATGTTCTTACCTCAACTTAGACTAATTAATACATCCCTATATTTTTCAATGCGGGCATCACTAGTTCACACTGCCAGAATGTTTCAGTGTCAAATTTGGTTAAAAATGTTAATAAAAAATAATCTTGTTTAAAGGAAAGTTACAATACTTTTCAGTGAATCATATTGTGTTCTTTTTTATCCCCTAGATGCACCAAGGATCAAGGTGATTTTTGGCAGCTTGGAGAATTTTTCTTTATCTGTCACATCTGGTACAGAATCTCTGACATTTTGGTATTTGTAATGTTTATTTTATTATATTTGTATACTTATGCTAGATATTAATATACTTGTATAGTTACTGTATGTTTCTGAATTAAAAGATAGCCCCAGGTAAAAATGTAAAACTGATATAATACTGATATTGAAAATACAAGCTAAAATGGCACAATTTGTTGCTTTCTCCACCTGTTTCACAAATGAAAACATTTTATATGCACAGATTCACTTGCCGGAACTGTACAGATTTTTTTTGTTTAATTTCAGGCCAATCTGTATTGTTGACACAACGTTTGTTATATGAATGCCACATCTGAAGGGAGCTGCCTTGAAAAAAATATAAATGGCATTTTCTTTTCGTCTTATCTCCGTATAGACCATGGTTCCTCCCATCTTACCCTGAAGGTGCCCTGCAGAGTTAGCTCCAACCTTAAAAGGAAAACACCACACTTTTTCAATATTTTTTATGTTATCACCTCAACTTAAAAATTAATACAAACCCTTTTTTTCAATGCGTGCACTTTTAATCTTTGTACAGCGCATCGTGAATGTGTAAGCATTTACCCAAGCCCAATTTATTCCTTAGGAACAAAACAAAAGTTTTATTTTGTGCCACCATACTTACTCGTGTTACTATTCATGTAACAGTCTTTAAATAGGAAAAAACATGGAAGTGTTTGGTGGCTTTTAAATTAATCCCTGTTTGGATCCTAAGGAATGAATGGGGCTAGGCTAAATCCTAACACATTCACGTCACGCTGTACAAAGATTAGAAGTGCATGCATTGAAAAAAGATAGGTATGTATTAATTCATCTAAGTTGAGGTTACCGCACACTCACTGTGCGCTCATACTATGGCCCTGATGTGAGGTCACAGCACACTCAGTGTGCGCTCATAATATGGTCACGATGTGAGGTCATACATGCCTGCTGCACATGCATCAAAGAACATAGTAAAATATAGAAAAACTGTGTTTCCTCTTTAATCAAACATACATGAGGTAGGTGGGTTTGATCAGGGTTGATGCTAAACTCTGCAGGGCAGCGGTTCTCCAGGGTAGGATGTGAGGAACCCTGTTATAGATGGTTTCAGCGACAGTAACATACATAAACGCTTTTGTGGCCCAAACTTAACTTCCGGAAGATTTCCGTGTAGAACCAATATAGGAAAAAACTGAAATTCTGTCATTTACTCACTCTCATTTTGTTACAAACCTGTATAAATTTCTTTGTTCTGATGAACACAAAGGAAGATATTTTGAGGAATGTTTTTAACCAAACAGTTCATAAGCCCCATTCACTTCCATAATATTCGTTTTTCCTACTATGGAAGTGAATGGGGCTCATTAGGGCTGTGACGGTTGTCATAACCACACACAACCGCGGTGGTGAAGTGCGACCCACGGTGGTAAAGTGGGACCCGCAATGGTGTGCACGTCACAAAGAAATTTATTACAATCTTGCATAGCAAAACTTCCTTTTTTTCAAGGCATGTAGGTGCTCCAGAGTATCTGTCATTGCTAAGTAACCTAAGCATTGCTTGACGTTGTGACGAGCACCCACCGGTGGAAAAAGAAACTGGTGCCTGTGAACAAGCACGTTTGTTAAGAAATGTATATCTGATCCTCGTTTACATTTTTTTTTTTTAAATACAGTGGGGAAAATAAGTATTTGACACATCAGTATTTTTATCAGTAAGGGGATTTCTAAGTGATGTAGCCAGATGCAGCCATCAAGCCAAATATTGAATTCATCCAAAGAAATCAGAACATTTAAGTATACACGTTGAGTCATAATAAATAAAGTGAAATGACACAAGGAATAAGTATTGAACACACATTATTTAATACTTTGTAGAAAAGCCTTTGTTGGTGATTACAGCTTCTAGTTCTTGTATGGAGAGACCAGTCATCTGCATTGCTCAGGAGTGATTCTGGCTCATTCTTCCATACAAATGGTCTTTAAATCTTGAAGGTTCATTGGGCCTCTTTTATGAACCTTGATCTTCAGTTCTCTCCATAGATTTTCTATGGGATTTGGGTCAGGTGATTGACTGACCACTTAATTGTTTCCTTGGCCTTGTGTATAGTTTAGACCTTGATGCAAGGTCTTCCTGAAGTTCTGCCCGAGTGTCTCTTGGAGAACTCTCCTGATTATTCTTTGCACTCCTCGGACAGGGATCTTACGTGGAGGACCTGATCGTAGCCGGTTTATGGTGAAGTGATGCTCTTACCATTTCTGGATAATGGCCCCCACAGTGCTCACAGGAACATTCAGCATTCTGGAAATGCGCCTATAACCATTCCCATCAAAATGCTTTTCAACTATAAGATTACGAAGATCTTGAGAGAGTTCTTTGCTTTTACCCATAATGAAGTCTTTTCTGTGTGCCTCCTGGGTAATGAGAAGCATTTATAGGCCATCAGTTGTGTTCAATACTTATTCCCTGTGTCATTTCACTTTATTTATTATGAATCAACTTGTATACTTAAATGTTCCTTTGTATGAATTCAATATTTGGTTTGATGGCTACATCTGGTAGAAATTTTGTGTCAATAGCCCACTTAGAAATACCCTTACTGATAAAAATGCTGATGTGTCAAATACTTATTTTCCCCGCTGTATATGTATGCATCATATAAGACAATATGCATCAATGTATATCATGCATCAATATAACGCACCCCCCCCACCCACACACATTCTATTACCACCATGGTGATCATGAGAGAGAGAGAGAGTAAATGATGACAGAACTTTCATTTTTGGGTGAACTATTTCTTTAACTTACTGTAATTTCACAAACCTGAAGTCAGACCACTCGTTTTTTTCTTTAAATTTTGAAATTATAGAACAATTGTAATTATGATATTTACATTATAGAACAAACAAACAAACAAACCCAATTTAAAACAAAAACTTCACCTGATGCTACAAGTATGTTGCATCTTTGATCATTGTGTTTAAAATTCACTTGTTGCCTCTAATTTCAAATAGCTTCAAATTGTTTTAAGGCCATTTAAGTCGGTTAACAAGTAAATAAACATCTTATTTATGTACTTTTTCTGTTGCCTAAAGAAAAAGAATCTGCCAATTTGCTTTACTAATTTATCACAAATTATATACATCATAATTACACAATAGTAACCCTGCAGTCACAAAATATCCTGACTAATGTTCAACCCAGCATTGGATCAAAAATTGGACAAAACAACCTAGCATTTTGGTTTGAACCCGCCAGGCATAGGTTAAATTCCAACCCAACGGTTTGGGTTTGTCCCTTTTTGATCCAACACTTGGTTGACAGAAACCCAACATTTTTTTATATTATATAGAATAGATAAATTATTTCATCCTTTACTTATGGGGGCTGTTTATAAAGATTTGGTTAATAATGCAAATTTACATCTGTGATAGAATCTGTAGTTGTGTGAAACAGTGAAAGTGTTATCTTGTTAATGTGTCTGTTTTGTACTACTTCAGTATGTTTAGAATATTTAACATTAGCCATAAAGCTTTCATTTTAGGAGAATTTGATGTATGATTTTAGAAATATGATTTTAACAGTAAAATGTTTCATCTATTTCATGTAAGTTTTGTAATTCTTTTACTGAATCATTCATTACATTTTATACATTTGCCGATGTTTGAGATGATACACTGTATATTCACATTTTTTTACACACTAAAAATCCTGAATAAATCTTTTTAATTTACTATCTTGAGCATGTCTTGACAATTTATTCAATGTTTTTGAGCAAAAGAATCTAGGGAAAAATCAGTAAATTAACATTATTTCTCTGTGTGAGGACTCTGCCATAATCTGGTTTGGTAATTATATCTAGTTGTGTATGGCAGGGTCCTGACAGTACAATGTTTTTTGTGGGAGAGCGTGGTTTTGGTATTGTCATATCAGACCACGTTTTTCCCGTGTCTTGTGACTTTTCCCTGCTCCCTTGTATTCTCTTGTCATTGTGTGTTATTTTTCCCCGCTCCCTTGCATTTTCCAGTCTTTGTTTTATGTCTTGTTTAGTCTAGTGTTCTGTTCATGCATATGTATATTTATATATATTTATATATGTTTGTGTATGTATATATATATATATATATGTATATATGTATATATATATATATATATATATATATATATATATATATATATATATATATATATACATATATGTATGTATATATATATATATATATATATATATATATATATATATATATATATATATATGTATGTGTATATATATATATATATAGATATATTTATGGTTTTGTCTTGTTGGTACTGTGGTTGTCTTGTGTTTGTATGTGTTTTACAGGTTCACGTGTGCTTCCCTCACAGGTGTTCCTGTTCAGTGTGATTGCCTCCTCTGTCTTCCTCACCTGTTGCTTGTTATCCTCTCGTCTGATCTGTGTATTTAATCCCTGTGTGTCTAGTGTGTCTTTGCAAGTTCGTTTGTCAATGTCAGTACTGTGTATGTACTCGCCCGTTACTAGCTTTGCTAGTTTCTAGTTTAGTCTTGTTGTGTGCTTTTGATATGTCTAGTTTGTTCATTTATTGTTTCCCTTATTCTGTGCTCACTGCTGCCCAGGAATCATTCTCTAGATACTGTTTCTGTGATCGCTGACTGTTATAGAGACTGCTTTCTCCATCTTCCTGTTTAAGGACTGCAGTGCTATCTTCCAAGTTGTCCACTGCTCTGCTCTCCTCCTCAGCTCCGACTGCCAGTTGGTTGGGCGCTGTCCAGCGTACCCATTCAGGGCCTGCAGCCGCGGTCCAGCTTGGCTGGTGTATTCACCGCGGCATTGGTTCATCTCACCCTGTCTCCCCTCAGAGGATCATTTACCCCGTCAGTAAGCAGTGGAACATTTTGTTGTGTTGTGGAATTAATTAACTGTTGTACTATACTCTCTCCCACCGTTCGTTTGTCTGGCCGGAGCCCGAACGTGTGTGGCTTGTCTCCCCAGTGTCTGTGTGTGCTCCTCGCCCTAGCCGTCTGCCTCGGAGTGGCCTTTGCGCCCAGACGTGCCATTGTCTGTTTCCATTCATTATCTGTTAAATAAACATTTTCTGTTATCCGCACTGGGATCCATTTGCCTGTTTTCCCCCACCCTAACACTCTGCAGAACTTTTAGTGCTGTCACTTTTTTAAAGGTATTTGATCATAATAATCTGGGGAAAATCCGTAAAACTACAGTATTTCTCTGCATAACTCTCAGCGCTGTCAGTTTATTAAAGGTGTTTGATCATAATAATCTGGGAAAACTCTGTAAAATAACAGTATTTCTCTGCATAACATTCAGCATTGTCAGTTTATTAAAGGTGTTTGACCATAATAATCTGGGAAATATCCGTAAAATAACAGTATTTCTCTGCAAAACTCTCAGTGCTGTCAGTTTATTAAAGGTGTTTGATCATAATAATCTGAGGAAAATCCGTAAAATAACAGTATTTCTCTGCAAAATTCTCGGCGCTGTCAGTTTATTAAAGGTGTTTGACCATAATAATCTGGGAAATATCCGTAAAATAACAGTATTTCTCTGCAAAACTCTCAGTGCTGTCAGTTTATTAAAGGTGTTTGATCGTAATAATCTGGGGAAAATCCGTAAAATAACAGTATTTCTCTGCAAAACTCTCAGCGCTGTCAGTTTATTAAAGGTGTTTAACCATAATAATCTGGGGAAAATCCGTAAAATAACAGTATTTCTCTGCAGAACTTTTAAAGAAAAAATCCGTAAATTAATTGTTTTTGAGCTTTATTGGAATTAAGAAATTTTACGGTTTTTGTTTGGCAGCCGTAGCTGCCAGTCATTTGACCGTTTTTTTACGAATTTTTTTTTTACAGTGTATGCATCATTGTATTGTAGCATTAAAATAACAAACTTGAAAGCACGTTGACAAAACTGTAGGCTAGATCACCTTTAAATGTTTATTGTGCCTGTCAGCACAGTTCCATGAGACCCATTCTTTCTAAATGAGTGCGATGTTTTCAGAAAAAAATAAGTAGGCTACATTAATCCCTCATCTAGCGATTCAAATATAGTAATTAAACATCTAAAATGATCGTTATTTGTAAGTTTTCTAAAAGAGTGAAATATAACCCTTTTTTTTGAGTGACATATAACCTAATACTACTCATCCATGTCTGACATCTTGGTTTCAGTTTAAAAACATGCAGGAATTTGAAAATAAAATGCAGGACTTGCTTGATGCTTAAAGAGTTATTAAGGGAGATAAAGTTCGGGAACTGATTTATGTTAAAAAAGTTATTAAGATCGACAAACTCACGCTGACTGACAGATCCGAAATGCAACGCAGAGACACGCAAGTGGCGCAGTATATGCACAGAATAGTTCAAAAACATCTGTTTTGATAAGAATTTACGAAAGCATAATAAGCATTAGAACAAACTTGCTGAGCTAATTTTTATCTATGTCCATATAGCGTTTGTGGGAATATAACGAATTGTTTAAAAAAAAACTTTCTTATTAATCTTCATCTAAATAAATAATGATTTAAAACAATAATGTAATTAGAAATATTTAATTCAAATGTTTCAGTTGTTATTTGCTTACTTTATTTTTATGTTAATTGCAATTCATGTCATACCCCCCTAGAAATTTTACGTTCCCATAACGTTCTCAGAACGACCCCGCTGGTGTTAAGGACGTTGCCCAGTAAAGTTCCCAGAACGTTATGAGATGGACGTGTTGTGGAGTTCCCTAAAGGGTTGGAGGACGTTATTTGGCAGACCTCCACAGAACATTCAGGACGTCCCGGGAATGTTAAGAGAACCATATTTTAGGTACACTTTACGTTCCCATAATGTTCTTAAAACAACCCCGCTGGTGTTAAGAACGTTGCCCAGTAAAGTTCCCAGAACATTTTGAGACGGACGTGTTGTGGAGTTCCATAAAGGGTTGGAGGACGTTATTTGGCAGACCTCCACAGAACATTCCGGACGTCCTGAGAATGTTAAGAGAACCATATTTTAGGTAGAAATTTCACGTTCCCATAACGTTCTCTAAACGACCCCGCTGGTGTTAAGGACGTTGTCTAGTAACATTTCCAGAACGTTCTGAGACGGACGTGTTGTGGAGTTATTTAAAGGGCTAAAGGACGTTATTTGGCAGACCTCCACAGAACATTCAGGACATCCCGGGAATGTTAAGGGGACCATATTTTATGTAGACTTTACATTCCCAGAACGCTCTCAGAACGACCCTGCTAATGTTAAGGACGTTGCCTAGTAAAGTTCCAAAAACGTTCTGAGACGGACGTGTTGTGGAGTTCCCTAAAGGGTTGGAGGACGTTATTTGGCAGACCTTCATGGAGCATTCAGGACATTCTGGAAATGTTAAGGGGACCATATTTCATGTAAACTTTACGTTCACAAAACGCTCTCAGAACGACCCTGCTGGTGTTAAGGACATTGCCTAGTAAAGTTCCCAGAACGTTTTGAGACTCACCCACAACTTATCCAGAAGCCCCAAAAATAGCCATAACTCAAACAATATATAATGATACTGTGAAATTGATATGGTTGGTGTGGTGGAGGATAAAGGAGGAGATAGAGATGATGAATCCAAAATGATAATCTTTAATTAATATTAAACAAGGCACATGGCAACTGGTAAACAGCAAAACTCACAACACACCACTATAAACAAGAACTGACCTAGACAAAGGAAACGTCTCGGTTATGTATGTAACCCTCGTTCCCTGAAGGAAGGGAACGGAGACGTCACGTCGTGACCGACGAATTGGGAACCGCTCCGCGGGTGACCTATCTACTTCAAGAAACTATAAAAACGCCAATGAACTTGGCATGCAGGTATTTGCATAATGCCGGCGCCGCCCCGCCAGGTGCGTATATAAGCCGCAGGTGCACAATACCAAATTAGCTATATTATTGCTGAGAAGCCGAGCAACAGTGCCCGGCCTGAAAAACAGCAATGGAACAGCAAACTGTGGCGACGGGACGTGACGTCTCCGTTCCCTTCCTTCAGGGAACGAGGGTTACATACGTAATCGAGACGTTCCCTTTCAGTCGGTCACTACGACGTCACGTCGTGACCGACGAATTGGGAATCCCTACCAAAACGCCACTGCAGCTGAACCCTTCCAGTGTCTGTAAAAGCCCTCCGCCCTCCACATAGGGGGCGGAACCTAAGGCGAAATGCAGAAGGCCGGTCACTACCTGTTCCTTAACCCACGATAGTGAAGCAGCGAACTGGGGAAGCGTCTAAACTGAGCGGAGCTAGAACACTGCGGAAGCCATCCCCTAAGAAGGTTGAATGGATGACATAAAAATATGAAACAACCGATAGGTTGCTCATAAAAAGTCTCTGAACAAAACATAGTATGCAGAGAGATGCAGAGCAGGCTCTGCTAAGGAAAACGTGGAGGATTAGTACCCCACGGAGTATACACACAAATGAACCCCACGTAGGGGACAAATGTGGACGCCTAGCCTACACAGGTTTACAGAGAATACATCAGTGATAGGTTGACAGCGGATGCTCCGCAACACCAGCTATCAGGGCGGTGGAGGAGAGGCAAAAACAGTTTTTTAGACGTTTTTGCCCCGATGGCCTTCCATATTGGTGCAGATGTGCAGCACCAAAATAGAGGCTCCAAGCCGACACACGAGCCGACCCTCGGCATTCTTAACTAGTTAGTAGAAAGAACCCGAGTGGAAACCGGTTCGACACGAACACTATAGAATCTTGTGAACGTATTAGGTGTCGCCCAGCCTGCAGCTCTACAAATATCTGTTAGCGAGGAACCGCGAGCCAGTGCCCAAGATGATGCCACACTGCGTGTAGAGTGAGCACGTAAATTAAATGGACAAGGCACATTCTGCTTTTGATATGCAAGGGCTATAGTATCCACAATCCAATGGGACATCCTCTGCTTGGTGACAGCTTTTCCTTTCTGCTGACCACCGTAACAAACAAAGAGCTGATCTGAGGTCCTAAAACTTTGCGTCCTGTCTATATACACACGTAGTGCACGAACAGGGCATAACAAAGCCATGGCTGGATCTGCCTCCTCCAAAGGCAGCGCTTGGAGGTTCACCACTTGATCTCTGAAAGGAGTGGTGGGAACTTTGGGCACAAAGCCGGGCCGGGGTCTCAGTGTTACGCTGGATGCAGCCGGCCCGAACTGAAGTCACGATTCATCGACCGAAAATGCATGAATATCCCCTATCCTCTTAACAGAAGCCAAAGCAAGGAGAGTTAATGTTTTCATAGTAAGAAATTTAACACTCACACTATGCAGAGGCTCAAATGGGGCTTCCTGGAGTGATTTCAGCACCAAGGACAGGTCCCACGGAGGAATAGAGGGAGGACGCGAAGGATTCAGTCTTCGAGCGCCTCTAAGAAGTCTAATGACCAGGTCGTGCTGACCCACTGTCCTACCGTTTACGGGTGAATGGTGAGCTGATATCGCAGCTATATCGACCTTAATAGTGGATGGTGACAGCCTATTCTCCAAACGGCGCTGGAGATATAAAAGCACAACACTAATCGGGCATTCTCGGGGGTTTTCACTTTGGGAAGAACACCAGTCGACAAACAGGTTCCATTTAAGCGCGTAAGCCTGTCTCGTAGACGGCGCTCGCGCAGCAGCAATAGTGTTAGATACCTCTTGTGGTAAATCACTCAAATCCTCCGTGCCCCGTCCAGAGACCACACATGGAGGTTCCACAGGTCGGGGCGCGGGTGCCATAATGTGCCCTCTTGTTGAGAAAGAAGGTCCTTCCTCAGGGGAATCTTCCACGGAGGGGCTGTCGCGAGGAGAGAGAGTTCTGGAAACCAACTCCTGGTTGTCCAATACGGTGCCACCAACAGCACGCTCTCCTCGTCCTCCCGGATTTTGCATAGGGTTTGCGCAATGAGACTCACCGGAGGGAACGCGTATTTGCGCATGTTTCGCGGCCAGCTGTGTGCCAATGCATCCACGCCGAGCGAGTTGTCGGCTAGTGAATAGAACAGGCGACAATGGGTCGTCTCTGGGGAAGCAAACAGATCTATCTGCGCTTTGCCGAAACGTCTCCAAATCTGCTGAACCGCAATGGGGTGGAGTCGCCATTCGCCGGGACGCGCAGCCCGAGAGAGCGCATCCGCCTCTACATTGAGCGTGCCCGGGATGTAAATGGCATGAAGAGACCTCAAATTCTTCTGACTCCAAGTGAGCAGATGACGGGCAAGATGCGACAGGTGACGCGAGCGTAAACCGCCTTGACGATTGATGTACGCCACGGTCGCAGTGTTGTCTGTGTGAACTAATACATCTTTGCCCTGTAACTCGTTGCTGAAACGGACGAGCGCAAGATATACAGCCCACATTTCTCGGCAATTTATGTGCCAATGCAGCTGGGGTGCCGTCCAGACCCCCGAAGCCGCAAGCCCATCGTACGTGGCCCCCCACCCCGTGTCCGAAGCATCTGTGCATACTATTGCATGCCTGGAGACCTGTCTCAGAGGCACACCGGCTCGGAGAAACGCACGGTCTGACCACGGAGTGAAAGTGCGACGACACGCAGGTGTAATGATAACACGGTGAATGCCGCGCAGCCACGCTCTCCTCGGGACTCGATCGTGAAGCCAATGCTGAAGCGGTCGCATATGAAGCAGTCCGAGCGGAGTTACAGCTGCGGCTGCTGTCATATGCCCCAAAAGCTTCTGAAATTGTTTCAGCGGGACCGCGCTCTTGCTCTTGAATGTATTCAGGCAAGTCAGAATCGACTGTACACGCGCTTCTGTTAGACGAGCTGTCAAATCGATCGAGTCCAGTTCCATCCCGAGAAAAGAGATTCTCTGCACGGGGCAAAGCTTGCTCTTTTCCCAGTTGACCCGAAGACCCAAACGAGCTAGGTGTTTTAGAGTTAAATCTCTGTGATCGCACAGCGTCTGACGTGTTTGAGCTATTATGAGCCAATCGTCTAAATACGCGAGAATGCGCACACCTTTCTCTCTCAGGGGTTTTAAAGCCCCCTCCACTACTTTGGTGAAAACACGGGGAGACAGAGAGAGCCCGAATGGGAGGACTTTGTACTGGTATGCTCGCCCCTTGAACGCAAAGGGGAGAAACGGCCTGTGCCGGGGGAGAATCGATACGTGGAAGTACGCGTCCTTCAGGTCGTTGGATGCGAACCAATCATTTGGACGAATGCATGGAAATATGCGCTTGGGCGTCAGCATCTTGTACGGCATTCTGTGAAGTGCACGGTTCAGCGAACGCAGGTCCAGGATCGGTCGCAAGCCGCCGCTTTTCTTGGGTACAATAAAGTAAGGGCTGTAAAACCCCGACCTCATCTCGGCTGGAGGGACCGGCTCGATCGCGTCCTTCGCCAGTAGGACAGCGATCTCCGCACGGAGGACGTGCACATCGGCAGCTCTCACCGCAGTGAAACGAACGCCGGAGAATTTGGGGGGACGCCGGGCAAATTGGATCGCGTAGCCGAGACGAATCGTGCGTAAAAGCCAACGCGACGGGCTGGGAAGCTGTTCCCACGCCCCCAGACACCGTGCGAGAGGGACTAAAGGCACAATCGGTGTACCCGCGGCGGGCGCAACGGAGGTGATCGCCGGTGTGTGCGTATTGGCCGCACCGACAGCAGTGTTGTGCATGATAACACTCACCTGAGTCCGCTGCTGGGTGGGTGAGTAAGGGAGGCTCTGCTGAAGACACCTCACGCCACTCGATGCACCCTCTGGCGAAGGGGGAGGAAGACGATGGGTTATGAGCCCGTGATTGTCTTCTTTCCCCTGAGAAGTCAGAGAGCGCGATGGGGTTATGAGCCCGTGCGTTGCTCTCGTACTCCTCTGATGAGTCGGAGAACAAGGGGGGGTTATGAGCCCGCTCGTGTCTCCGGCGCTCATCTGAAGACCTAGAGATGGAAGTGGAATTCGCTCTTTTTGTGGAATTGTGGGTGCCGACTGAAAAGTCGGCGGAACAGAAAATTGAAACAAAGGATTCCCCAACCGGCCCTCCTCCGGTGGGGGGAGTGGTGCTTTCACCATCTCCCGAAGAGCGATCCCCTCCATCTCTAGGTCGCCCGTCTCAGGGCCGCTTCGATTTTCTTTTTCCACCCTTTGAAGCGGGCTGAGCGGGCGGGGCGGGCTGCTGACGACCGGTTCCTCGCTTCTTAGAAGAGCCCCGGCGAGGAACGGAGGCGGCCGCCGCAGGACGCCCTCGGCGAGGAGCAGGCTGAGGTGCCGACGTGGACGGGGCAGGCGCAGGACGCTTCCGACGTGGCATGATCTGAGCGATGGCCTCAGTCTGCTTCTTGGCCGCGGAGAATTGCTGGGCAAACTCCTCGACCGTCTCGCCGAACAGGCCGGTCTGGGAAACCAGAGCATTCAGGAGCCGGGTCTTATCAGCATCCTTCATGTCCGCCAGACACAGCCAGAGATGGCGTTCCTGGACTACCAGGGTAGACATCGCACGCCCGACGGCGCGTGCGGTGACCTTGGTCGCACGGAGCGCCAGATCCGTAGCCGCACGCAGTTCAGAGAACTCCGCCGAGTCGTGACCTCCCGCGTGCAGGTCCCTCAGAGCCTTAGCCTGGTGGACCTGCAGCAATGCCATGGCATGCAGGGCAGAGGCTGCCTCCCCACAAGCCTTGTAAGCAGCACCGGACAGCGCAGAAGACTGCTTACAGGCCCGTGAGGGGAGAGTAGGCTGGTCCCGCCAGGAGGAAGCGACACCGGCCGGACACAACTGCATCGCGACCGGCCGCTCCACTGACGGGATACCAGTGTACCCCTTGGCATCTCCACCCTCGAGAGAGGTGAGGGGTGAAGGCTGAAACGGTCGGTTCCGGGCGGAAAACGGGGTTTTCCACGACCGCGTCAGCTCTTCATGCACCTCGGGGAAGAAAGGCACCGGGGGCGAGGACTGAGAAGCCCTGGCACCCCCGAAGAACCAATCATCGAGGCGGGACGGTTCAGGTGGGGGAGGTTTAGTCCACTCCAAGCCGACCGCCTCCGCCGCCCGGGCGAGCGTGGCTGCCATCTCGGGATCGAACACAGAAGCCGCAACCTGGCCCGAAGGCGGGAGCGGATCCGGATCGACGTCCGAGGCTGACAACCCCCCTTCCGATGTTACGGTGGACATCGCGTCGGGTGGAGGCTCGACAGAGCGCGAGGACACCGTAGAACACGGGCCGCTCGTCTCCATTGGGACCTCCGCTGGCAACGGATCAGGGCGCTGGGGGCTGCTGGACGAACCAGCAGACCGACCCAGCACCGTTATACGGAGATCATCCTTCGCAAGTCTGGTAGCTGCGCTCTTAGCAGCACCAGACTTGGAAGGCGGGCGCCGTTCCCGGAGAAACGACACCCGTCTCCGCAAATCCGCCATAGTCATGCCCTCACAGATGGAGCATGAACTATCACGCAACGCTGCCTCTGCGTGCTGGAGCCCCAGACACGAAAGACAACGCTGGTGGCCATCCCGGGGGGCGATGAACACACCGCATCCAGAAACCGAACACGGACGGAAATCCATCTTTAAAAAGACGACCCCGACCGTGACACGAATGAGTGGCTGTCTTTAAAAAGACACAAAGCTCAAACGTGCTGCTCTTTTAGGGAAATCACTCTTTTGTGCGAGCTGGTGAAACACACAGGGAGAGGCAACGCACTCACTCGAACTCAAGTCCTAAATTAAAGAGACAGAGAGAGAGAGAGAAAGGGTGGAGAAAAAACACTGCGAGCCTCCGCTGAGGTGTCTTTGCCCAACCAACTTCAGCAAGCTGAGATCTTATTTTCTTCCCTTCCAGAACAGGATCTACGAAGATCAGATAGAAAGCTTCTCGAGAGCAGATGTCTGCCGGCTTCGAAGCAATAAAAGCTAATTTGGTATTGTGCACCTGCGGCTTATATACGCACCTGGCGGGGCGGCGCCTGCATTATGCAAATACCTGCATGCCAAGTTCATTGGCGTTTTTATAGTTTCTCGAAGTAGATAGGTCACCCGCGGAGCGGTTCCCAATTCGTCGGTCACGACGTAACGTCGTAGTGACCGACTGAAAGGGAACAGCAGGGTATTTAGACAATTGAGTGATGAGGGGGATGACTGTCAGGTGAAGATAATAACAAACAGAGTTCAGGTGAGAGAGTGAAGAGGATTATGGGAAATGAAGTCCAAATGAGTGATGAACGGTGAAACATGGAGAAACAAGCTTTAACAAACTGGGACTGTGACAGAAATGTATCATTGAAAAACACAGAAAATAATCGAAGTGGAATTACAGGAAAAATAA
This sequence comes from Paramisgurnus dabryanus, assembly GCF_030506205.2. Lineage (NCBI taxonomy): Eukaryota > Metazoa > Chordata > Actinopteri > Cypriniformes > Cobitidae > Paramisgurnus > Paramisgurnus dabryanus. The sequence goes on along the minus strand of NC_133340.1, from coordinate 50,796,186 downwards.
ATAGAATGTCAAAATCTGGCAAATAAACAGAATGATAATAAAAAAGCTACAAATAAATTGCCAAAAAATACAAGAATAACATAAAAGCTAACAAAAACCCACATTAATTAAATTGTTTAAAACAATAAAGATGCAATTAAAACAAAACATTTAAAGGTTGAAGTGCATAAAATGTAATGACAGAATCCAATATACAACAACTGGTTAAATAAAATAAAAAGATAACAATAAGGTCACAAGCTTGATAAACATCAACCTTTAGGAACTTCAATCTCCAGGTCTGGAGCCTGCCGAATAAGAGCATACAAATACAAATCCAGTTAAAAAATAAATTTACATAAAATGCATAAGTAAGGGCAAAAACACATAGTACAAAACATCACAAGTCCAAGAACTTTTTTTAACGTTCAAATCGAGATGTGAAAAAATTTGTTGGAAGATTTCAGACTTCCAGATAGATTTTCAAATTACCAACTTAAAGAAAAAGCAATTACAAACTACAAAAATGTTAAGCTCCAAAACTTCTTGGTCAAGTATTTTTTATCACCTGCTTCATTATTTGCCATTATTCTTTACTACTTCAAACAATGCAAGCTTTTAAGCCAAAACACTTGTGCTTTTGTATCTTATACTAATATTAGGCAAATTAACCCATCCAAGAAATTAACCCATACAAAACTTAACAAATTCAATACATTCAATATTGTAATTTAAATCAAATTGCACAAAGATAAATAATGAACATGACTGTTAAGTTTTTAAGTAAAGTGTATTAAACTTACATAATTCTTTACCCAGATTGCAGGAAGATACTCTTCTTCAGGTTTGACGAAGTGTGGTACATGACTTCTGCAAACCAAACACAAACATGATTTCATTTTAATTGTAAAAAAGTAAAATAGGCGAGTAAGACAAACACAAATTTATGACTCTTAGGTATTAAATTCATTTACAAAAGCATTTTCAAAAAGATATTTTGTTTTGTAAACAAAACATATGATCTTTGGTTGGCTTCTTTGTAGTCTGAGCATTAATTTATTTCTTTAACATCCTCTTTATGCATATTGTTTTGTAAGCATGCATGTTTATCGCTATACTTTAAATGGCAAATAAGAATATAATACTATCACTTACAGCCTAACATAGAAATAAAAAAACATCACATAAAAGAATAGCAAATAAACAGAAAAAACATTCATGTAACTCGTTGTAGAACAACAAGTGAAATCTATGTAGGCTTAAAAAGAAAAGTATCTTAACTTACCTTACAGTATTACATAAAGACAAAACGAAGATCACACGTCGTCATGTGTGGCAGTTTGTATTTCATGCGACTTCCGGGTCCTCTTGTAAGCTGTGGCATTATGGGAAAGGTAGTCCTTTTCATAAAGCGGATTGAACGCTGTTGCTGTTAACTGACTACTGTTTCCAAGATGCATTGCAATCTACATCATCATATTTGGAGAGTACAACATAATTCATATTAGTAGCTGATGTACGATAGTGCAGACTGAATCACTCATTTATTTTTCTTCATTCTGAAATCATTTATTTATTACTTTGTTTGTATGGTCCACTGCACATTGACACATCCTTTGTATTAACTGCCTATAAAAATTAAATGTTCTAAGTGTCATTTCATATTTTGTCCTCCTAGTGATATCAGGAACATTATAAAATGACCAACAGAGGACCATGTGGGAACATTCTATTAATGTTCAAAATGTCCTCTTTGTAATGATGCCATGTGACCACAGAATAACCAATATGGGACGTCCCCCTAAAGTCATATCAGGAACGTTTTTATCTTACCAAAATAGTACCATGTGGGAATGTTCTGTTAATGTTCCAAATGTCCTTTCTGTAACGTTCTTATTTGACCACAGCATAACCAATATGGAACGTCCCGCTACAGTCATATCAGGAATGTTATGATATGACCAAAGTAATACCATGTGGGAATGTTCTGTTAATGTTCCAAATGTCCTTTCTGAAACGTTCTTATGTGACCACAGCATAACCAATATGGAACGTCCCGCTACAGACATATCAGGAATGTTATGATATGACCAAAGTAATACCATGTGGGAATGTTCTGTTAATGTTCCAAATGTCCTTTCTGAAACGTTCTTATGTGACCACAGCATAACCAATATGGAACGTCCCGCTACAGTCATATCAGGAACGTTATGATATGACCAAAATAGTACCATGTGGGAATGTTCTGTTAATGTTCCAAATGTCCTCTCTGTAACGTTCTTATGTAACCACAGGATAACCAATAAGGAACGTCTTCCTACAGTCATATCAGGAACGTTGTTATCTGACCAAAATAGTACCATATGGAAATGTTCTGTTAATGTCTCAGGCGTCCCCCTAAAGTCACATGAGGAACCTTGAACTGCAAGACTTTTATAACCAACAAAGGACGTTTTAGGAATGTACCTAATGTTCTCTAAAGGTTCAGGTCTTTTCACCCCCTTTAGAGAACTTTTAGGGAACGTTGCGAAAGGTCACGAGAACGTCACCTTCTACGTGGGTAGTATTCTTCAGTTTAAATTTTGCTTTTAAAATGTTACATTTTCATATTTTTATCTATTTACTTATTTATTTTATATTCACCTAGATTGACAATAAAGCTTGCTTCGACTAGAAGTAATTAAAATATCATCTACCGTGCCACAGAGATACAGAGTTATTAACGAATATTTTATTATCAGAGTGCAGCATTTTATCAAGTTTTTCTGGTCTAATTAAATAAAACGGATTTTTTTTTTACAGTTGGGTCAAAAGAAGTTTGATATTAGCAGCGTTTTTAAGATTTTAAACTAATTCCAAAACAGCTCGCGTTTCTAAATAAGGGTTGCGCCGAAAATGTCATTTTATAGATTGCACTTATTCACTTCACACACATATTATTCGTGCTTTAAGAGGTTTATAATTTAGAGCTGTTCCAGTAAACATGTGATTATGTCTGGCCGAATATTTTCTCTGTTATTCGGATGAATTCGTTGTTCGTTTTGAAGCTATTATCCGTGCCCTTCCGAATAACGTATTCGGCTTCGGTCACATCCCTACCCAGGGGTAAAATAAATGTATGTTGAACATTTTTAGTTTGTCTTTTTTTGTTACTGCTACTTTAACAAGACTAATTATTCAGCCAAGCTTATTTTGTACTTTAAGAAATGAACAGCTTTTATGGGTTTTAAGACACAGATATGTGCTCACAGTTTGCCCATAGAATGCCCAGTGGTCCCACAATTTTCCCGCAGTATGCCCACATTTTTCCCACGTATTTGTATTTAAACAAATTTTTCCACACAGTATTTTGTATATGTGATATCTGAATTTGTGATAGTAATTTGAATTTTTAAAACAATTCCATGTATGTATGGCTATCTCAGATCATATGCATGTGAAAGGCAGTTTCTGGTATAAATAGCAGAACACAAAAGGCTTTCTGTGTCAGAAATGCAGTCAAAAAGTGGGACAACAAGGATAACTGATCATGAAGGTAAGAACCTTAACCATGCCAGGTGAGGGATATATTATGGCTGAAAAACAATAAACCAATTAATGAAATATTCATGTCGTTTGTGTGTTTGACATATAAATTCGTATTACCTTTTTGTTAGCTGTCCTATTTTGAGATAATTATTAGCCTAATAATAATAATAGTATAATTAATATTATATAATACATTCTTGAAACGAGGTTAAAACCTTTGAAAGACATAGGAAATAATATAGAAATTTAGCCCATTTATAGACGCATTTTCAACGACCATTAAAAGACGTCTTTTAGCCTTTCACTTTTCAACCAAATTTAGCCTTTTTCTAGACGTCGATTTATAGACGTCTTTTCAACGACATGAAAAACACGTCTTTTCACCTTTCACTTTTCAACCAGAATTTCACGTCATTAAGACGTCTGGAGAAGTCGTCGTTTCGACGTCTTTTCAACCAGATTTTGCTGGGTGGGAAGGCCCTGGATATGTTGCAGGAGGTGGCCAGGAAAAAGAGGAAGGAGTAAAGCAAGAAGAAGTGCTAGATAGTTCAATAAGAGTTTGTTCTAAAATAAAAAATGAAATTGAATATTCCAAAGTAATGTGTATTTTGATTTTCGAATGTCATTTACTATATGCCTATAGGGGTTGGCCGGGGATGACAGGGGTCGGTGGCAATGTAAGTATCTGGATTTTCGCCAGGGAGCGAGGGCTTCGATAACCTTTCTCTTTTTGAACATATATGGGTTTGCATCCCTGTTTGATTTAATATGTAGTATCAGAGCCGGCCCAGCCACTAAACGACACTTGCAATTGCAAAGGGCCTCGTGGCCAGCAGAGGGCCCCCTTAAGTCACTCAGCTAGTGACTGAGTTGAAAAAAATGAAATCATTCATCAAAAGTAACATAAAATAAATATAAATATTCATTATTTATTATTATGGCAATGTTAAAAAGGCTGTTACTTGTTATTATAGTTATTATGAAAGTTCGCTAATAAGATCTCTTTCTTGCCGAGATTGATTGACACACAGCATCCAGCGCAGCAGCCAATCAGTGCCCGCGACTATGTGCAGGCGAGCATCCCGCCCACAGAACGCAAAGTTGAGTTGGGCCGGATCCCTGATACAGACGCGAACTTTTGCTGTTGCTTTAAGGACAATTTCTTTAATGTTATGTGTGTTTGTGCGTAAATGCGAAGTAAGTGGATCTTATTTGACTTCGGTAATGACCAAACCTGTGTTCTGTTTGACTTCTCTTTTTTATATTTGCCATCATAACGTGAATTGGTTTATTAAGCTTAATAATTAATATTTAAACGGTTTAACGTGGTAAATTAATTCTGTTACGCTTATATTTCACGTATGCCATAGTCATTTCTACTTATTTATGTCATTAGTGTAATTATATTGTTAAACGTCTGAATTTAAAGTGTTTTATGTGTAAGAGTAAACAAACTCATGCGCATATGCGTGGTACATGTCCAGACAGCGCACTGATTTTAAACCACCTGCTAGCCTTTGCAAAAGTGTATAATGTCACTGTTCAGTCTTTAATATTTAAACTATAGCAATGCATATGACATACAGTAGCCAGCTTTGTTAGATTAATGTTATGAATGCAATGTTAATTGTTAATCTTCAGTTATTAATATTATTTGCAAGTGAATTGTTATTATCCACAAACCTATGTTTGTGTCAGATTTAGCTCATCTCAAACAAGCCTATTAACTTTTGTTATGCTATTTACGTAAGGGATAATATATAGTGAGGCGAATGTTAGGTACTATTAACCTTGTTTGTTGGGTTTTAGATAGTATTGTTAATGAAGTTTATTTGAAAAATTTAAACATTTAAGTGTTGTATTTATTATTTTATATTATATTTTATTTAAATGTTATTCTATTTAATCTATTTCATTTGAATTATATATAGGCTGTTGTTTGTGCCTCTTAAACTCTGGTGTCAATTAAAAATGTTTCTTTGATGGTCAGTGAAAATCACTTTATCAGTCTTTTTATTCAGCAAGTTCATCAGTGTGTGTTTGTTGCACTGCACTGCCATTCAGTTCAGTCAGTGGTATCATATTTTTCCTGTTAGACATCAAACATGGAACTCAAATCAAGAACTCAAGGGGGCAGTTTCCCTGAAAGGAATTAAACTAGTCCTAGACTAAAATAAAAGTAGGCTAAGAGCTGTCCAAACTGAAAAAAGCTTGCACTGACATATCTTAAAATACACCAGTTCCCTTTGTTTTGCCTCAAAATCCACACAAATGATGTTTTTTAGTAAGGCATTTTTGTTAAAATTTGTTATGTTTTCTAATTAAACTAAGGCCGAGTCCTGTCTTAAGATATTCCCTGTCCGGGACCACCCCAAGGTCTTTTATTGTCATTCTGTAGGCTACATGTTGCCACATAAGAACGAAATACTTAAAAAAAATAACATATTAGATATAATATGTGCAGTATAGTCATAAGGTAGTCATTGCTTTTCTTTAGGCCTTACTTAAAATGGTCAAAAGGGCCCCGACTAAATTTTGCTTAGGGCCCCCAAAGGTCTAGGGCCGGCTCTGTGTAGTATAAATAAAGAGTGGTGGATCCAATAATTGAGAACGCAACACAGTCCCGTGTCACAGTCTTTTACCCATCCCACATTGAAAAAATTAATGGATTTTGTTTTTCTTTGCTGTTAGGGACGTGAAATGGGTATTAATTTTATATAAATGGTCTTAAAAAGGTCTTACAAAGGCTTGAATTTAACTTGAAAAAACCTGTAGGAACCCTGTTGTTAATATGAACATAGGAAACAATACATCAGCAAATAAAACTCAAAATTTAAAATTTGGCATTCTTAACATAAGATCGCTTACCAATAAAAAAACTATTATCAATGAAATCATTACTGACCAAAACTTAGATGTGCTCTGCTTAACAAAAACCTGGATTAAAACAGATGATTACATTAGTTTAAGTGAATCCACCCCACAAGATTATTATTATAAGCACGAACCTCGTTTAAAGGGAAGAGGGGGTGGTGTAGCCACAATCTACAATAAAATATTTAAAGTAAACCATAAATCTAAACTCAAATTTAGTTCCTTTGAAATAATGCTGTTAAATATGGAAATAACCGATCGTAACAAAACACAGCTTTCTTTCATCCTAGCTACTATCTACAGACCTCCAGGCCACCACACAGATTTTCTTAAAGAAATTTGAGATTTCCTGTCGGAGCTAGTAGATAAAGCTATTATCGTTGGTGACTTTGCGTTTATGGACGCTGTAAAATTATCTCGGTATTAGACAAAACGTGACCGGGCCCATGCATACCCGTAAACATACATTAGACTTAATTCTGTCACTTGGGCTTAATATTAATGACATAGAAATATCACCTCAGAGTGATGCTGTTTCAGACCAATGCCTTGTCTCGTACACCAAACTTCTAGATAGGATTGCTTGTAGGCAGAACAATAATAGTTTCAATAAATTTCTAACCGTTACTGACACCAGTGGCCGTTAGAGAAACTGCAGCAAAAATGAAATGGTAGACCGACACTGCACAGGCTTGAGACTGTACCTCTTCCTGTACAGGGCTCGACATTAAGGCTTGTCCGGGACAAGTGGATTTTTTTGAAGGACAAGTGTAAGAGAAAATTAGTTGTCCGACTGGACAAGTTAAATTTCAAACAATGTTACTTAACGTTATATGTGCCGTTAACGACAGAGCAGAACACGCAGCGCAAACACCGAGCGGAATATTGAACAGAGAGCTCAGCGCGCCGACACAAACAGACACGCACACGTTTACACCTTGCTGTTATTGTTACTAAACAAGCTGTGCGCGTATGAAACCTGATCGCCGAACACGGAGGGGCGGCATGGAGTGCAGAGTGATGTTTCTTCAGGCTCCGGCGTGAATATAAATGAGAGACACTTCAGCCGCAGTCCGTATTTTTTCTCTTCTAAAGTTCGGTAAAACACATAATGGGCTTAAAATCTTGTTTAAGAATCTGTTTTATAATGAGAATCTCTCTTTCAGCGCGCCTACGTGTGTACGCGCCGCGCGACAGCCGATTTGAATCTGACAGAGTTCGTCACGGCAGTGGCGAAGCTACGGGTGGGCCTGGCCGGGCCTGGGCCCGCCCACTTTGAGTTGTGGCCCACCCAATCAGAAGCCATTTTCCAGAGAAATGTGTAAATAATTTAACAAAAATAAATACTAGTACTACGAATATACGTCTTATCACACTATAATTTCATATATGTAATACAATTATAAATATAATTAAAATATAAAATTTAAGTGCAAGTTTGCATGTTCAGTCAGTTTCGCAGTTTTCTTTTACCCTATTGGTGCACACGCTTGTCAACATGAAACGTTGAATATGATTCGTCAGTCATTGTTAGTTCCGCTTACGTGCGATTGAACTGAATTTGAAAACAGCGAGTCGCAAATCATCAAGTTTAACAGCCTTTCCACGATGTGCTGATGCCTGTTTACTTTTGGAGACGGAGACTATTACATCACTCATGGAAATGTTGGATTACTGAGGACATTTCAAACGTCAACAAAATGAAACGAGCACGTATTACTTTGATAATGACTTCATGCTGTGTTGAAAGACTGTTCTTCACCACATATTGTATAAAAAACCTATAACGTTAACTTACGCTCATCGATGATAAATGCTCGTTGAGAAATGTATTTCTGCTTTTTTTTGCGCGAAGGGACATTATGATCAAAGATATTGGACTTTGTTATTATGAACCAGAAGCCCCGTCTCAGACTAATACAGGACATGTAATGGTGAGTTTAGACATTTTCTTAATGTTTATAGTGGTGTCATTATTATTTACAGTTTATAGTAAGGAGTATTACTCCAATCAACTATTTAGGGGGGCAGACTGTGATCGTGTCATAGGCTGTATGATTTAATGTTGTTGGAATATTTACACTTAAATGACAACACATGCAATTTTGTATTGCGCCATGTTGTTTGATGGCCATTGTCTCATTAAATAACAATCTTTCGAACGAGTTCTTTAGTAAAATCACTACCTGTTGAATCTGTCGTAGCCTATGACGCTTTCACGTCATGCATTTTGCTGAGGAGGAATGACATTTTGTTCGGATCTACGTTCACGCAACGTAAATAACTTAAAAACAAATTCCGTTACTAATTCAGTTTATATTGAGTTCTGTGTTTTCAAGTGGATTAACAATTTGGTGGGGCACTGCTCATAGACTGTATAAAACAGGCACAGCCCCACCTGCCCATATACTGTAGAAAAGCTGGTTGGTTATTTAAGTTGTTTTATAAATTTCCCCTTGAAACATTGTGCTGCCTGCATGGCATTAAGGTAACTTGGCTTAGGTAGCGTGCACCAAAGCTTTTAAACGCGGCTGAGGACGCCAAATGCCAGCTGTTTTTTCAGCCAAGCTTTGGTTGCTGTGATACTTGAGCTGTGAGCCGGTTGGTTGTTGTGATATTAGTCCCACCCTTTCACCCACTGTGATTGGACGGCTGTGTGAGAACTTACATTGACAAGCTGAGCTTTTTATCCAGAGTTTAATATTTTTAGACCACAGCGCGAAAAAAATGGACAGCTGCTGGCTGTTTTGAAAAAAGCCGCACTTACATTGGGAAAAAAATATATGCCGGCCATGGGCGTAAACACTCCCAATTTATGTACATTCTATGCATTGCCCACCCTGTTTTATAAAGGCCCACCCACTTGAACATTTCTGGCTTCGCCACTGCGTCACAGTACTGATTAAGATTGATTTTATATATAACAGATAATCTGGATACATTTAATACGTTTTTTAAAACATGGTAATGTTTTAATGTTTTGCTTTAGTGTTTTAATGTCAGACAATCATTGAAATGTGGGAAAAATGAAGAGAAAGGCAGCAGATATAGCATCCTTCTTCAGCAAGAAGCAGCCAAATGAATCTTAGTAAAATACATTTCAGTGGCCTACAAAATTCACGTGATTTTCTGGTCTCTAAATTTTTTTCAACAATGGGAGATATAAATTCTGGTTTCAAAGTAAATTTCAAAAGTTTTATTTGATTAAATAGTTTAAAAAAAAACTTGAGGTTGAATTATCACTATAAATTGTATGTTAGTCTCAATTCATTTTAATTAAAATTAAAGTATTGTAGCAATTGTATGTTATACATCATTGTGATTAACGCACCTATAATACTTAAAAAGTATTTTAAGGTTGGATGATAGAGATTTTATGTGATTTTATGTTTAAGTGTAAAACTCGTGCAATACATACGCCATTTGGCGTGCATATGATACGCCAGTCCTTCCCATTCACTTAAACGGTGCATCTTTTTTTGTCGTTTTATTTATTGGTTTCTCAATTTTTTTCTGTTAAACCATTTTCGCTTGGGTTTAGGGTTAGATTTTAGATTTGCTTAATGAGATTATTTAATATACAGGTTTCTCCATGTTTTTGTCCATATTTAAGCCATGGTCGCTTCGCTTGGAGTTGGGGTTAGAGTTGGGGTTTGGGTTAGGATGTCATTTTTATATAACAAAAAGTTGTTCTAACCCTAAACCCAAGCTAAAATGGTAAAAAATAGCAAAAAAATTGAGAAACCAATAAATAAAATGACAACAAAAGATGCACCGTTTAAGTGAATGGGAAGGACTGGCGTATCATATGCACGCCAAAGTGGAATTTGGCGTATGTATTGCACGAGTTTTACACTTCGTGCTATTTATACGCATCTTCAGGAGACTGGGCTGGGCCACACATAGATATCATATAGAACACTAGATGCCCTATTGGCCGCTGGGGACTGAGAAATACAGCGGCCATCTTAAACCGGTCGTACTCCTAGTTTCGTTGCATGGCAGCAGATAAGATCCAGAGCACTGTGGAGCATTTTCCTGTTCTAATCGGCAGACCATCGCAAATAGAGCCCGGATGATTATTTTCACAAGTACTTTCCCAGCTAACAATTTTACGTTATAAAAACGTTCCCGGATCGTCTTACGAAAGTTTGGAAAACGTTTTTTTTTAACGTTCTTACAACGTTAAAAGCGTCCAGTTTTTTAGACGTGGTATTAACGTTAATGTGTGGTTATAAGAACGTTATTAAAAACGTTTTTAGAAAGGTTCAGTCTGTTGTTATATTAATAATCTAATAACATTTTTAAAAACGTTATTGAAACGTTCCATTCACCATTATATTCATGTTCTCAGAACGTTTTCCTAACGTTCGTTACAGGTTATAAAACATTGTTTAAACGTTCTTACACAGTACAAACGTCCAGTTTTTTAGACGTAGTATTAACGTTATTGTTTGGTTACAAGAACGTTTTTAAAAACGTTTCTAGAATGGTTCGGTTTGTTGTTATGTTAATGTTCTAAGAACGTGTTTCAAAACGTTATTAAAACATTCCAATCACCATGATTTTACTGTTCTAAGGACGTTTTTAAAAATGTTCTTGAAACGTCCCATTTGCCATTATAATAATGTTCTAGGAACGTTTTTCTAACGTTTGTAACTGGTTACAAAAACATTCGGTTGAAACGTTCTAGGAACGTTAAAAACGTCCAGTTTTTTAAACGTAGTATTAACGTTATTGTTTGGTTACAAGAACGTTTTTAAAAACGTTTCTAGAATGGTTCGGTTTGTTGTTATGTTAATGTTCTAAGAACGTGTTTCAAAACGTTATTAAAACATTCCAATCACCATGATATTACTGTTCTAAGGACGTTTTTAAAACCGTTCTTGAAACGTCCCATTTGCCATTATATAATGTTCTAGGAACGTTTTTCTAACGTTTGTAACAGGTTACAAAAACATTATGTTCTAAACCAGGGGTGTCAAACTCAATTTCATCCCAGGCCACATCAGCATTACGGTTAATCTCAAAGGGCCGGTTGTATTTAAACGACTGTATAAATGTATCAACTCTTATTACTGTACATTGCAGATTTTTTCTGCATTTGATTACTATTGGTTTTGTTAATAACTCAATAAATACCTAGCTTTGAAAGTAGAAGCCCAGGCAAATAATGACAAAGTGTATAGAGTACAACTATTCTACAGATTATTTAAAAAATAATTGTGGTGACAAAAACACATGTTGTATGTGATTACACTCAAAATGTTCTGTTATCCTTCATTGTGCAGGTCAGAAAATGAGAGGCATTTTAGATACTAATAAAGAGTTTTACAATCTCCACCACAATATGCATTTATTAGACACAGATATACTCTCGCTTGTCATTTCTTGCCCTCTTTACAAAAAAGCTGATTTTTTTACCTGGCTTTGAGTGTCTGATTGACTGACGTCTCATGAGTTCAGTGTTGTAGGCTACAGATCAATAGTTTCAATTGTTTATTAAAAGTAATCGGTTCAGATGAGTCATTAGTTCACGTATTTAGCGGGAATAGACGCGTTGTAAAATAATCCCAGCTGGACATCGCTAAACATTTCTTTACACAAGACGGGAAACATTTTCTCGTTGGATCCGCGTGAGCGTGCGCGAGAGAGGGAGAGAAAGAACGAGCAGATACTGTCTGTTTCCATATGCGGAGGTCGCATAGGCAGCGTCATCAAGCCTGATTTATTTAAGTTAACTGACCATTACATTTGCAAGTCATACGCATATTACAACTATTTACTATAACCAAGGAATAATATTTAACTTTATAATTGTTAATATTCTGAAACAAGACAGTCTTGATGATGTATGCAGCCTGGAAATGCGACCTCCGGAGGCTGCAGCGTTCGCATTCAGACACGCCCACTCTAGTAGTGCGCGTGTGCAGGGCACTGCTCGTTCTTTCTCATGCAATCATCAACATTATCACTATAATTACATTACAAAAAGACTTTGGCGGGACAAAAATTAGTTTTGGTGGCTGCTAAAAAAATCAATGTAGGAAATAACCTGCAAAAAAGAAAACTTATAATAACAATAAAATAATCTGTAAATCTCGCGGGCCACATAATTAACATAATTTGTAAACTCTCGCGGGCCAGATGAAATGAGGGGGCGGGCCGGATTTGGCCCGCGGGCCTTGAGTTTGACACCCCTGTTCTAAACGTTCTTAGAACGTTAAAAACTACGTTTTGACATTTTTATAAACTTTGTTTGGTTATGATAACGTTATTAGAAAGTTTTTAGAACGTTCCAGTCTTGTTATAAAAATGTTCAAATAACTTTAAAACATTATAATGTTTCATATATTAACGTTTTCCTAACGTTTGCATTAAATTACAAAAACTTTGCTGAAGGTTGTTTTGGTTATAAGAACATTATTCAAAACATTTTTAGAGGAACATTCAAGTCACTTGTCAGGGACAGAAGACAACAGAGGCAGAGAGAAAAATCAAATAGTTTATTAAAAGTTGTGGTAAATTGTAATGGTAAAAAATGAAAGTCCAGGTGAAGAGCAGGCACAAACACACCACCCAGTCCAGTGTTGGGCAAGTTACTTCCAAAGTGTAATACATTATATATTACAAATTACTGTAATTTGAAAGTAATTAGTTACATTACAATATTACTGACTCTGAACTGTAATGAGTTACACTACTTTCGCGTTACTTTTGAGTTACTTTCATCAAAATAACAGAAGTATGACTAGGCATTATAAAATGTTAAAATGCAGTTTATTGATGCTTATAAATCTAGAAGTTATGTGTTGGCCCTCGAGCTTTGAATAGGCACAGTGAAGACTTATGGCAAAAACAGTAACAATGACTGTCAGAGTCATAAACATGGACAAATGATCTGGTAAAAGTCTGGTAAATGATGGTACACATACCAAACACAATAAAGCTAGAGCCCACTATAATGCAACCTATAGACTAATAACATGGCAAGACACGCAACCTCTTTTCATTTCTATTCTTTAATTCACTTTTAATTCAGATTCACAGCACAAACCTGGCATGCACTGGGTTGACCCAACTTATCAAAAAGTGCTATTGGAGGATCAGGCCTCAAGGAATACAGCTAATTTCAGTAAATATAAGGATTACATGTAGGTTAACATATAATTGCTTAATAAAACACAGACAAACAGAGGAACACTGCTTTTTGCCAAACAATGAATATAGGCTCCCATACAAAGGCTGGTAAAAACTTTAACCAGTGATGTTTAAATGTACTATTTAAATAACCATGTTTAAGTCTACATTAATGTTATGTTGTAGTTTAGGTTGCTGTTTGTAATAAAACTGTGGATAGCATAGGAATAGCCTAGCAATCTATTATGTATATGGATTGTAACCATAGCAACGTTAGCTTACCTTGTCATTGCTGGTGTGGTGAAATGGATTTTACTGGCAAGATTTCTAAAAGTCTCTTTACTTCTGAGGTTCAAGCAGCACAGGAGACCGATAGAAACTTTCTGTTGCTTTTACTTAGTGCTCTCATTCGCAGAATTTTGCGTACACTGTAAAAAATTTCCCTGTAAAAAAACGGTATTATGCTGGAAGCTGTGGTTGCCAGCATTGCACTGTTAATTTACAGCGGGATGCTGTTATTAGGAAAAACAGCATGATACTGTTTTGTTACCTACAGCAGTCAACTGTTATTTTAACAGCATGGTACTGTTTGTGTTATCTATGAATACAGCTGTTATTTATTAGCATGATACTGTTTTTGTTATCTACAGCATAAAACTGTTATTTAGCATCATATACCTGTTCATTTACAGTCACAACTTCATTATTTTTTAATTTAAATGCTATTATACCCTGCATTTAAAATTTGTCAAAGTGGATAACATAAAACAAAAAAGGCCAGGTTATGCATTTTTTATTCTTTATTCTATTCAACTCCAGATTGACTCTTATGCTATGTTTGTTATGCCATAAAACAGGCAGAAATACAAGCAGATATATTTTAATATTCAGTGCATAAACTGTGGTGCAACAAAAAGGCACCAATAACATACTAAAATACAAAAATGACAAAAAAATCTAACAAACAAAGAACAATATTGAGATGCCTTATCTTTACTTAAAATACAAATGTAGTTTAAAATTTAGATTTCAAAAAAGCACAAAAGTTTCACAACTGTAAAAACACCACATTTTTAAAAGAATTCAATAAAAACTTAATTCACTAATTCTTTAACAGACACCAGCCCAATTTTAAATATGAAAACATGGTCTACAATATACAAACCAGTATAAAAAACACCACCCCACCAGTGGTTGCCTGAATGCAAAATATGTGTTCGCGGTGTAATGTGAATTATATGCATCGCACATCATGTCAAAATACATGCCTGCCACAAACGCTTTGAATATGATAAAGAATAAAAGAGACATTCACATGACACATGATTCGCAAGACACTCATTTAACACTAAACTCTGTTTACACATGAGATTATCTGGCAAAAGCGAGCATTTTATCACAATCCCCTTCAAAGTGTCTGGAGCAGGCACGTATTTTGAATTGACACGCGATGCACAGGTTCACATGACGTGCCGAACACACATTTTGAAATGAGGAGCCACACACATGACAATGTTTTGGCTAGCTTTGCATTCGTGCCTCCTCAGAGAAGTCACCTGCCATCACTGCAGGCTGCAGCCCACCATATTTAAAAAAAAGCTGTATTGGTGGGAAGTGTCAGCTACATTTTAAATGAAGTACCACTCAAAGTCCATAAGTCTTTTTAAAAGATTTGATAGTTTGAGACTGACTGTTGATGGTCTTCTTTTGCAGTTTTCTTGTTTTAGAGGTCACTTTTCCCTTTGCAGCCTTGGTTCCCTTTTCTGGTTTGATTTTAATGAAGCGTCTGGAAAATAAAAATGGAATATTTTCAGTGAACAATGATTTAAAACTCTGACTTAGATTATCAAACTTTCAGTAAAACTTTACAAAAATGTGTCATTAAATAACATAAGTTAACTATTTTAGTGAACATGAATTTACAATAAACAATACTTACACAGCGCTTTTTAGTTAATTTAACACTTAATGAGACATTATTAAAAGTTGGATTTGTTCACATTAATGAACTGTGAACTAACGAACACAACAAATTACTTTTTATTAACTATTATTAACAAAAAATACTACATACTTCTGTGTACTGCTTATTGTTAGTTCATGTTAGCTAATACATTGTGCTAGTTCACCCATAGTTTATTGTTCATTTACTCTCATGTGGTTCTAAACCTGTATGAGTTTCTTTATTCTTCTAAATACAAAAAAGACAATATTTTGAAAAATGATGGTAAGCACAAAGTTGGCAGTGCCCGTTGACTTGGGTACTGTTAACAGTGTGGTTACCATCATTTATTAAAATATCTCAGTTTGTGTTCAACAAAATAAATAAACTCACATGTTAATAACCACATGAGGGTATGGGAAATAATTTTTTTTTTGGGTGAACTATCCCGTTTAACAAATGAGACCTTATTGTGAAGCCTTACCAAAATTGCCTCCTCAAAAATTACAAATTCAACCTTTAAAGACAGTCACAAGTTAAAATTAAGTTAAGTTAATGCAATCATTATTTTATGTGGAACCATTCCTTTTAGGTCAACGTACTAATATTACCATATTAATGAAACAAAAAATGAAAAATAACTTGTTACCTTTAAAGGACTTCCAGTGTGGATGCTGCTTTCACTTTTTGCAAGTTGAGATGTAATACACAATGCAGTAAGTCCAGTGAGACACGTTGGCTGAACACCCTTGCAGATTCTTTTGGCTTTCAGGCTGATCATCCATTGTTTAATCCATTGTCCCGAGTATCACCTGGACCAAATGAATGTATAGATTAATGTATAATCCTTAATATCTGGAGAGCTAAGTGTAGAAAAGGCAGTGAGAAGAATATGCAAGCACTGGCAGTTTGTCACACATTAAACATGTTTAAAATACGGTGGCCTCCAGAATGAGGCACATAAAGCTTGATGTTCTCCTGATAGTAAAAGGCACAGCAAGAAGATATCTGGTTCGAGCCCCAGCTAGGTCAGGTGGCCTTTCTGTGTAAAGAGACCTTATTTCTTTCTTATTTCTTTACAATTTCTTTCTTCACTATCTCCTAATGTGATTCTGCTTGGGGATTTTAACATTCATATTGATAATATTGGTAGTGTATTTACAAGAGATTTCTTATCATGTCTTGATGGCTTTGGCTTACAACAATTTATTAATTCACCTACCCATGTTAAGGGTCATACACTCGATCTTGTGTGTTGTTCAGGTGTAACTCCTTATAATTGTAAAACTTCTGATTTGTGCTTATCAGATCACATGTTGGTGTCGTTCAATGTTCAGTTACCTGTCTTTAAGCATAATCTATGTCGTTCCATCTCATTCAGAAACATAAAGAACATTGATGTTGAGGTTTTTGCTGAAAGATTTTCCAACCTTTGTAGCAATGGCCACTATTCCACCCCTGATGAACTGGTTCTGCATTACAACACTGGACTACAGACGATTTTAGATGTCTGCGCTCCATTAAAAACCAGGTCGGTCTCATTTGTTAATTCTGCTCCCTGGTTTACCCAAGAACTACGCGGACTAAAATCTAAAGGCCGACGCTTAGAGCGATTGTATGTCAAGACTGGACTTGTGATACACAAAGAACTGTATTCTGAACACATGAAAAACTATAAGGCTGCCCTTATTACAGCTAAAACTGATTACTTTGCTGATTAGTGTGAATGAAGGGAGTACAAGAACCCTTTTTTCTGTGGTAAATAATAGCCTCAAACCACCTGATCCTATTCCTTCACATCTTTGCTCTGTGGATCTCTGTGAAACTTTTATGTTATTTTTTAGAAGAAAAATTGAAAACATTCATCAGCAAATGTCTGTGCAAAAACTTAACAATTGTTTTGATCAGACATTTAACTCTGTGCTTTTATCTTTTGAACTTCCTAGCATTGAGGAAGTAATCAATACTATCAATAAAAGTAAACCTACCACCTGTTCATTAGATCCTATCCCTACGCATTTGGTTAAAGCCTGTTTGCCTTCTTTATCTTCTTTAATCACTGAAATCATACACTCTTCACTTATTTCTGGAATAGTCCCGTCTCACTTGAAAACTGCTGTGATAATTCCACTACTTAAAAAACCGGGGGCCGATTCAAGTAATTTTGATAATTTTCGACCCATCTCAACTCTTCCATTTCTTTCTAAGATATTGGAAAGGTCTGTTGCAGTTCAAGTCCGGAATCATCTATCACATAATGGTCTGTATGAGCAATTTCAATCTGGGTTTCGTCCTTATCATAGTGTTGAGTCTGCACTTATTAAGATTTCTAATGATCTACTGCTGGCTGCTGACTCTGGTCTCTTAACTATACTAATTCTGCTTGATTTAAGTGCAGCATTTGATACTATCTCTCACAACATTATGTTACATAGACTGGAATCTGTTGGAATTGCTGGAACCGCTCTAACTTGGTTTCAATCATACTTTTCTGGTCGTACTCAATTTGTACAGTTGAAATAGTTTCAATCAAAACCCTCATATGTTAATTCCGGTGTCCCGCAGGGCTCAGTATTAGCTCCTCTTTTATTTATCATTTATCTTTTACCCCTTGGTAATATTTTTAGGAAATTTGGTATTAAGTTTCATCTGTATGCTGACGATACTCAACTCTATCTGTCTTCTAAACCTTCTGCTAATTTCCCTCCAACTATTCTATCAGATTGTTTGGCAGAAATTAAAGATTGGTTTACTTTAAATTTTCTTAAACTTAACTCCAATAAAACTGAAATTCTTTTAGTTGGTTCAAAAAATAATCTGATGAAATCTACCTGTTCATCTGTGAATATTGATAACTTACCAGTCACTGTATCTAAACAAGTTAAAAGTCTGGGGGTTATTTTTGATGGTACTCTTTCATTTGAAGCACACATAAATAGTGTCGTTCGCTCTGCTTATTTTCATTTACGTAATATTAATCGTTTACGTCCAGCTCTTTCAGTTAAAAGCACAGCGATTCTTGTCCATGCCTTAGTTACATCTCGTATTGATTTTTGTAATAGTCTCTTGTATGGTTTGCCTTCAAAATTACTTAACAAATTACAATTAGTTCAGAATTCAGCTGCTCGAATCATTAGCAGAACTCCCCTAGCTGAACATATCACACCTATACTACAAGACTTGCACTGGCTTCCGGTAAAATATCGTATTCAGTTTAAAATTCTTCTTTTTACGTATAAAGCACTTAATAACCTTGCTCCGACATACTTATCTGACCTTCTTCATATTTATACACCTTCACGGACTCTAAGATCATCATCGTCACTTACACTCGCTCTCCCTAGAACTCGCACTACTTCTATGGGGTCCCGGGCTTTTAGTCATGCAGCTCCTTACCTTTGGAACTTGCTGCCACAGGATGTGCAAAACAGTGGTAGTCTCCTTGTTTTTAAATCTCGCCTTAAGACCCATCTTTTCCGGGTGGCTTTTATGTGATTTTTTTAGGTTTTAATATTGTTTTTAGGGTTTTTTGACATTGACATTGTGTATATCATTACTAATGCCTGTTTTACTGTGTTGTAAGGTGTCCTTGAGTGTCATGTAAGGCGCCTAAAAATAAAATTTATTATTATTATTATTATTATTAAAGTTTGCATGTTCTCCCTGTGTCAGCGTGGGTTAACTCTGGGTACTCACAGATGCCAAATTGTCTCTACCCCAACCAGTGTCTGGATTGACTTCTGTAAATAAAAACTTGTATATGGATTAACCAGTTCTCGCCATGAATATAGCCAAAGATGCTGGAATGACATAAAGAATAAGAAAGAAAGAAAGATAGTAAAAGGTTGTGTCAGCCTGGAGTGGCCTTGTTTAGTGAAAAATGTCAAATTTCATATATTTACCAAACAGGATCAAACGAGGTGTCACAAGTTACTAGTCTCCTCAAAGTCAGCAGGAGTGGCACACATCTATTAGCAAAGATAACAATTTATGATAATTAACATCTGCAAAAAGACTTCATATTTTACAGAGGCATTATACAGATTTTACTCACAACATGAATGGTTATACAAAATGATACTCTCTCATCTTTTACTCACCTTAATAATATATGTAATATTTGTTTGTCTATACAATGCAGGGAATAGGGACCAAAATAGCACCAAAATAACCCTACTTGGAGGATAAAAGTAATTCAGATGAGTCAAGTAGTAATCTTTTGATGCGATTCAATTGGTTTTGCAACAGACAAAACTGTAACACTTTTTATACATCAGTTTCTAACCATAATCATGAATTCAAGTTTGACTGCACTTTCTTGTACTTAATGCATGATGACTTATCAAGTTTGAAATCATGTTTGCAACAGAGACTTCTAGATGCACAGTGAATGAAATGAGTTACATTTGGTTTTTCACCAAGAACCATTTGGACTGCTTGAGTCTTATGTATTAGGGTGCCTTTGTTTAATTTTTTGTGTAATCAGACTATAATAACAAATTCATATACCCCACTTACCATAACTTACATGAAGCCAGGATACATGTCCATTTTATAAACTTAATGTGTCTTACCACTAGTGATGAGCGAGTCACCCGAAACTCGGATCATTTAACCCGATCCCTAAAATGACTCGAGAACCATGAGTCCTTAGTGACCATTAACCCGAGTCAGTTGAGTCCTCTCAGATTTTGCATTAAAAATGAGAAATTGTATCAAACACAAAGCTCTTAAAATGTTTACAACAGAATTACAACAAATAACTCTACATAAGCTGCCATAGGTTCTATAACTTGCAACAACGAGTTAATTTACATCACCAAATGTCGACTGGGGGTACCGAGTGAACCAAAAGCTGCTATTCCAGATCATTATTTCTTGCAGCTCCGAGTCCGAGTACAAAGGGATGCGTGCGCGCGACAATGAGTTGGTCGGCGGCTCGGGGATTCACACAGAGAGTGACTCAACTCATGGAGCTTGAATCCTGGGCTAGGAGAAACAAGCCTTGCTCGTGTTGTTAACCCACTGACTCATGTAGGCTAATCTGTTGAAATATTTGACTGGCACAATGTTTTGGGTAGAAGCTGCAAATGTTTAACATTTTTAAATACGAGGACTGCTGCAGCAGTGCTGCTGGAAAGATCCGCCACCGACGGACGTTCACGGCTCCTCTTGTTGACTGAGTCACTCAGAGTGACGTGAGTGGTTCACTCACAGGACACGTGCAGGAGCGGGCGAGCGGCTCTGTCTGGGACTCACTCACAAGATTAACCGAAGCCTATCGTGGATCTTTTAAGTCAATCTGAAACAGGACACGTTCCTCTCACGTCCAAGTCAACCAAGCCTGACATCTTCTAAATGTGGTGTTGATATATTTGTCGTTATGAAATGAAACTAAACACACCAAACTTTTACAATCATGTTATTGATAATGTTACCACGGGCATGCATGTTTTTTACGAGTTACTCAGGTCACATAAGCCCTTTTTTGTGAGCAGAGGACTCATAAACTCGTAGCTGCACGCGTGATCCGAGTTGCTTGGTTGGCATTAGTATGACTTAGCGATTGGAATTGGGAGATTTTGACCAAGTGACTCAAGTGACTCGAGTGACTCGCACAACCCGGATCATATTAGTGAGTGACTCAGAAAAACCCGAATCCTTAAAAAGATCCGGGTTGACCATCACTACTTACCACCGATAAAAGCGTGCCACATACAACAGGATGTTTCAACCAGCTAACCAGCATGTAATGAATTTACAACAGATCTTTTTAGTGTTATTTGTAGATATACTTAACAATGGATTTTAAAAGGATTTTAAGATAATACAAATAACAGGCGAATTTGCAGATAACACAAGCGTATCTTTCACTTGCATAGACAGAATGCACACATAAAAAATGTAAAGACACAAAACCAATCATTGATTTTGATCATTCCTCATTCATCTTTTACACAGATTTTAGTAAAATTAAAATGTTGGAAATAACTTTGGTGAATTCTTACCTGTGATCTGATGTGAGTGTAACTGATGTGATGGTAGAATACCCGCTTTGCCTGATTAAAATAGGAAATGGAATCTGATTTTGTTGTTTTAAAGCTTCACTGGATAAAATGCAATATTCAAAAGTAATATGTAATTTTAAAATAGCATAAGCATCGATAAAGTTGCAGACCTACCTCATGCAGACAATCCAAAATGGCGTGCACAACGAAAAATATGCTATAATACTGTTAAATAACAGTCACATTCTGTTGTTGCTCGACAACCGACCTGAAGTGAGCAAGTCTACCCACAATGCACTGTAAAAAACAGCAACTTACTGTTATTACATGAAAACAGCAATTTGCTGTTGAATTTTCATGTAAAATTACAGAAATTTTTTACAGTGTATGCGGCGCTACCGGACCTGATTGCGACCACTTTAGTCAATGCTTATACAGCCGCGGACTTCCCAGATTCGGCTCTTTAAGAAACGCATCAAATACAAAATTAAAGTAAGAATGAACACCTGGAAACAGACATACGCTGCGTCCCAAACCGCCTACTTCCATACTATATAGTAGGCAAAGAGTACGAGAAGTAGTGCTTTTCGCCTACTATATAGTATGGAAGTATGCTGTTTGGGACGCAGACATTACTATTTTACCCGCAGCTTTTTCCTGTGTGGATGCTGGTCGCGCGCATTAGTCAAAAAAAAAAAAAAAAAAAAAATAACACGTCTATTTTTGAAATGCATTGTTGTAACGCGCTCGTTACTAAGACTGTAACGAGTAAAATATTACCAAAATTGTATTAGTAATGCGTTATATTACTGCGTTACAGCAAAAACTTATATATTACTGTAATATATTATATTTTGTAATGCGTTACTCCCAACACTGGTCACAGGTGTATTCCAGAGTATCCAAATATCCAACACAAATGACGACAATGGCTGAAAGCCTCTGGTAGATAGAGTCAGATTAGTCCATGCAGCATACAAACATAGCTAGCACTGGACAGTGTGTTTGTGTGTGAGAGTCTTAAATGGTGCAGAGATGATAAGGTGTGCCAGGTGATCGTGATTAGTAATTGGGTGATTTTGATCTGGTGAAGTGAGTGAGGGAAAAACCTGGCAAATCCGTTACATCACTCATAAACAATGTTTTATATATATATTTTAAAAATTAACATTCCTTTCACTTAAATATTCTCAAAGTTTTTGTATGTAAATGTTATTGCAATTATATTTTTCTCTAAAATTCCAATATAGAAATTATAAAATGGAAAGCTAAAAGATTATTCATTAGCCTTCCCACCCCACAGTTGAGTCAAGACTGGATCATTGAAATAATCAATTAGATTAAAATAAAATGTGACTGAATCACAAAAACCAGTCATAAGTACCACAGGTAAATTTGTAGCAATAGCCAACAATTCATTTTATAGCTCAAAATTTTAGATTTTGATTTATGCCAAAAAGCATTGGGATATTAATCCAGGACTAGGCATTTTTATTTTTCTCATCCTTACATTTACTTGAATTTCTTTAAATCTAGGGCTGGGCCGATACAACTTTTTCCATGTCTGATACCGATGTCGATACCATAACCTTGAGTATTTGTTGATACCTAAACCTAACCAGTTACAAACGTTAGAAAAACGTTCTTAAAACGTTAATATAATGACAAATTGAAGGTTTCAAGAACGGTTTTAAAAAAGTCCTTAGAACATTAATATCATGGTGAACGGAATGTTTTAATAACGTTTTTAAACTTGTTCCTAGAACATTAATATAACAACAAACCGAACCATTCTAGAAACGTTTTTAAAAACGTTCTTGTAACCAAACAATAACGTTATTACTACGTCTAAAAAACTGGACGTTTTTAACGTTCCTAGAACTTTTCAACCAAATGTTTTTGTAATAAGTTACAAACGTTAGAAAAATGTTCCTAGAATATTAATATAATTGCAAATAGGACGTTTCAAGATCGGTTTTAAAAACGTCCTTAGAACAGTAATATCATGGTGATTGGAATGTTTTAATAACGTTTTTAAACTCGTTCTTAGAACATTAACATAACAACAAACCGAACCATTCTAGAAACGTTTTTAAAAACTTTCTTGTAACCAAACAATAACGTTAATACTACATCTAAAAAACTGGACGTTTGTACTGTGTAAGAACGTTTAAACAATGTTTTTATAACCTGTTACGAACGTTAGAAAAACGTTCTGAGAACATGAATATAATGGTGAATGGAACGTTTCAGTAACGTTTTTAAAAACGTTATTAGACCATTAATATAACAACAGACTGAACCTGTCACGAAATGAACTCAGGAGTCAGATGCAAGTTAACAATTTATTTAGAAAATATAGAAAATAGGAGAGAAAGTCACTGATAGATCCACACACGGCACACACCCGTTGACTCACTCTGGTGGAATCACTACTGTGGGGATGAAGCACTCCCATAGTAGGAGAGAGTGAGTCGGCGCTATACAATAATCCAGTACAGATCCAAAGGAAGAGAGAGAGCCACCCACGCGCTCCGTCGAGAACGCCAGCACCGTCACCACACGCAACAGAGGGATGAAACACGCCGCCCTGAAGGTGGATGACAGGCGGAGATGGGAGATGGAAGTCCAAGTTCTCAGACGGGTAATCCACTGTGTAATCCAAATGTAGAAGGACCACCCGGAAACCACTGGTCACCGCCTAAAAACGAAGCGAACCAGCGGTTCCGAGAAACAACAGTCGTTAGAGTCAATATAATCCACAAAGGTGAAATGGGTGTACTCCACTCACGGGTGATGATGCAAACCGGAGAGAGAGAGAGACAGCTGGTATACCGCCTAGAAACGAAGCGAACCAGCTGCATCGAGAGACAAACAAAGTCAATATAATCCAACACTCCACAAGCGAGCGGTCCGGGTGAAGACGGGTCCCCGAACGCCGAAACCAAACCTGGGGTAACAGAGGAGAAGACAGAGAGCGACTGACAAGACAAGGCAGGGCAGCAGGACTGTGATAAAACAATGAGCGCGCAACAAAGGACAGGACTACGTGCAATATAAAGGAAAACGTAAACGAGACACCACCGGTGAACAATTACCGAAACAAGGGGGCGGAGTTAGTGAACACACGAGGAACCGGCACCACAGGTAAACAACACACACACACAGATCACACAGCCATCGATCACCCAGTAGTCATGACAGTAGCCCCCCCTCCACGACCGGCACCAGACGGACCGGGAGACTCACCCTGTCGCCGACGGAGGTCCTCGATCAGCCCAGGATCCAGCAAATCCCGACCCGGGACCCAGCTCCTCTCATCAGGACCGTATCCTTCCCAATCCACTAAATACTGAAATCCTCTGCCCCTGCGGCGGGAGTCTAGTAACCTCTTAACAGTGTAGACAGGGGCACCATCCACTAGACGAGGGGCGGGGGGATTGGGGGCAGAGACAGGGGGGTTATAGCGAGCAAACATCACAGGTTTAACCTTGGATACATGAAAAACAGGGTGAACCCGACCAAGAGAAAGGGGTAACTTAAGCTTTATCGTCACCGGATTAATGACCTTAGAAATACTGTATGGCCCAATGAATCTCGGAGCCAGCTTACGAGAAGGCTCACGGAGAGACAGATCCTTGGTAGAAAGCCATACCTTTTGACCACAAACGTAACGGGGTGGAGGTCGCCGATGACGATCAGCTGCAGCTTTGGTTCGTCTGGAGTTAGATAACAACAGTGTCTTAGCTCTCCTCCAGGTGCGTCTGCACCTGCGTACGAAAGCTAACGCAGACGGAACCGCTGCCTCGGGCTCCTGTGATGGAAACAGGGGAGGTTGATAACCGATGGAAAGTTCAAACGGGGACAAATTGGTAGACGTAACGGGAAGAGAATTATGAGAATACTCAACCCACGGGAGCTGATCGCACCAGGAATTCGGATATTGTGACGACAGACAGCGGAGCGTTCTACCGAGATCCTGATTAGCCCGTTCGCATTGCCCATTGGTCTGCGGGTGATAACCAGAAGACAAGCTGGCCGTGGCGCCAATTTGTCTACAAAACTCCTGCCAAAAACGAGAGATGAACTGAGGACCCCTATCTGACACTACGTCAGTCGGAATGCCATGTAACCGAAAAACGTGATTAATCAAAACCTGAGCCATCTCTTTTGCAGAAGGTAGCTTGGGCAGGGGAATGAAATGAACCGCCTTCGAAAAACGATCCACCACAGTTAGAACAACAGTGTTACCATTAGATGCGGGTAAGCCGGTGACAAAATCAAGGGCTATATGAGACCAGGGGCGGGAGGGCACGGGCAAAGATTTAAGCAGACCAGCGGGTGGTAAATTAGATGCTTTATTACGAGCACAAACCGAACAGGCTAGTACAAACTGTCTGACGTCAATGGACATAGAAGGCCACCAAAAACGCTGACGGACGGCAGCCAACGTTCTCCGAATACCTGGATGGCCGACAAATTTGGATTCGTGACCCCACCGGATGACATCGGAACGTAACCGCTCAGGAACCCATAGGCGACCCGCTGGACACCCCTCCAGAACTTCCCCCGGCCGGCCTCTCTCACCCGCTGTTCGATTCCCCATACAAGGGCGCCGACCACCCTCCCCTCCGGGAGAATGGTCTCCGTCCTCTCCGAATCAGACTTTTCGAACAGACGGGAGAGAGCGTCAGGTTTGGTATTTTTCGAGCCAGGCCGGTACGAGAGGGTGAAGTTGAAACGATCAAAGAAGAGTGCCCAACGAGCCTGCCTAGATGTTAGTCTTCTGGCCGAACGGATATATTCAAGATTCTTATGATCCGTCCAGACCAGAAAGGGCTCCGAGGTTCCCTCCAACCAGTGACGCCATTCACCCAAAGCGAGTCTAACCGCCAACAGCTCCCGATTCCCTATGTCGTAATTACGTTCTGCTGGGTTTAACCGGTGAGAGAAAAAAGCACACGGATGTACTTTCCCATCAATAGACGATCGCTGTGATAAAACGGCGCCTACCCCGACATCAGATGCATCCACTTCCACTATAAATTGTTTAGCCGGATCGGGAATAGAGAGGACAGGCGCAGAGATGAACCGGGATTTTAACACATCAAAGGCCTCCTGAGCCTCTCTATTCCAACGGAAACATACATTAGGTGAAGTGAGAGCAGTGAGAGGCTTAGCGATCTGACCAAAATTTCTGATGAAACGCCGATAAAAATTGGCGAACCCCAGAAATCGCTGAAGCTCCTTCCGAGTGTCGGGTACTGGCCAATCGGCAACCGTCTTAACCTTAGCGGGATCGGGACGAATTTCTCCCTCGGCAATGACAAAACCCAGAAACGAAACCGACTTTCTGTGGAACTCGCACTTCTCCGCCTTAACGAATAGCTGATTCTCTAATAGCCGTTGTAAAACCATGCGAACGTGCTGAGTGTGTATCTGCATGGAGGGAGAAAAGATGAGAATGTCATCGAGATACACAAAGACAAATCTGTTAATCATGTCACCCAGCACTTCATTGACCATGGTCTGGAAGACAGCTGGAGCGTTACAAAGACCGAACGGCAGAACGGAATATTCCCAGTGTCCTGAGGGTGTGTTAAAGGCTGTCTTCCACTTATCGCCCTCTCTAATACGTACCAAGTGATAAGCGTTGCGCAGATCTAGCTTGGTAAATACGCGCGCTCCCTGTAATAACTCGAATGCTGATGACATTAATGGCAAGGGGTACTTATTCTTAACAGTAATGTCATTCAGCCCTCGATAATCAATGCACGGACGAAGAGACCCGTCTTTCTTCTTTACAAAGAAAAATCCAGCACCAGCTGGAGACGAGGAGCGGCGAATGAGACCGGCTTTAAGAGCGTCATTAATGTATTTATCCATAGCCTCTCTTTCTGGTTTAGCTAGGGAGAATATACGACCCTTAGGCGGAGAAGTGTTGGGAAGGAGTTTGATCTCGCAATCATACGACCGATGAGGAGGCAGAGAAGTAGCCCGGGACTTACTGAAAACCTGATACAGATCCGAGTACTCCGCCGGGACCCCTGAGAGATCGATAGCCGGAACCTGCGAGACAGAACAAGAGATAAGAGAAGGAGCAGGACCAAGACAAGAAACATAACACGAAGACTTCCAAGATAACACAACATTGTTCTGCCAATCAACGTGAGGATTATGTTTGGATAGCCAGTCATGACCTAAAATGACTGGCGATTGTGAATCCTCTAAGATGTAAAATTCAATTTCCTCACGATGATTGCCAGAGACAAACAAACTCACAGGGGGTGTGCGGTGCGTGATCACAGCCATATGCTGGCCCTTCAATGTCCAGGCAGACAAAGGAGAGGAGAGAGGGATGAATGGAATACCCCAGGACTTGGCCAACCCAGCATCCAAAAGACACGCCTCCGCACCGGAATCCAGCAACGCCTGTGACGGGAAAGAGTTAATAATGACAGGTAGTGTGGTGCTGCTTACGGGAGATTTAAATGACGATACGCCCACCGAGACTCCCAGGTTCATCGGCGGGCGTGAGCTTTTACCGGAACAGGTGGCCGCCAGATGCCCCGGCTTGCCACAATACAAACAGAGGCCATTAGACAGCCGACGATTTCTCTCTCCAGCAGAAATCCGGAACTTGCCCAGCTGCATAGGCTCCTCGGAGGGCGTCTCTGAAGCGATCTCCCCTGGTTCCGACATCAGCTGGCGAAATGAGCGACGCAGATCTCTCTGCCGATGGCGAGACTCGACCCTCAGAGCCAGATCGATGGCAGCTTCCAGGGATGTGGGTGGCTCCCTCAGTGCAATCTCGTCTTGAATACCTGGCGTGAGACCCTCGAGGAACTGTGCTCTTAATGCCGCGTCATTCCAGTTGCAGCAAATAGCGAGCGTCTTAAATTGTATGGCAAAATCTGTCACAGAGTCACAGTAGTCATGACAGAACCTTTCTAAAAACGTTTTTAACAACGTTCTTATAACCACACATTAACGTTAATACCACGTCTAAAAAACTGGACGCTTTTAACGTTGTAAGAACGTTAAAAAAAACCTTTTCCAAACTTTCGTAAGACGTTCCGGGAACGTTTTATAACGTAAAATTGTTTGCTGGGGTACTCCCTTCTACAATATTCGACCTGGCCATTTTTGCCAATATTGGACTAATATCGATACTGCATATCGGATCGGCTCACCCCAATTTAAATCCCCAGAAGATACATTTTTATGCTAACATTTTTAGAATATTCCACTATGCAATGGTAATGTTGTAATGCTTAAAATACAATTATAACGTTTTCAATGCTACCATTGTAAGAAAGTTACATTGCATACACAATGGTAACGTTTTCAATGCTACCGTTTTAAGAACGTTACATTACATACACAATGGTAACATTTGCAATGCTTGGGTGTGTAGAACGTTCCACTAACAATACAATAAAAACGTTTCTAATGCTAACGTTTTAAGGACGTTTATTAATTGCAGATAACGTTAGGGAAACGTTCTACTAATGTTATTGCAAGAAAGTTTTTGGATAACTTTGGGAGAACCTTTACAGAACGTTAGCCAAAGTTATAAGAACGTTCCCTGTTAGCTGGGTTTTAACATTGCGGTACTATTGGTTGTATTTTCTGAATAGAATATAACTAGAAAATTGAGAAATAGCCAGGATTATTGATTTTACTGTACTGAAATCGTAGCCAGCTAACGCTAGGCTGTTTACTGCACCAGCCGCTGTTCACCCTGCAAGGAGAGGTGGGGTAAAGTAAAGTAATATTACAAGAGTTTCTCTGTTGTGAGTATTGTGTTAGGCGCTATATAAATGTGTTATTATTAGGGGTCAAGCCCAGAATGGGCGAAGACCCCTATTGTATCTGTTAGTTTTCTTTTTCTTTTTCTTTTTCTTTTTAGGGGTCAAGCCCAGAATGGGCGAAGACCCCTATTGTATCTGTTAGTTTTCTTTTTCTTTTTAGGGGTCAAGCCCAGAATGGGCGAAGACCCCTATTGTATCCGTTAGTTTTCTTATTAGGGGTCAAGCCCAGAATGGGCGAAGACCCCTATTGTATCCGTTAGTTTTCTTATTATTATTCTTCCCTTTTCTTTTTCTTTTTCTTCCGCCATTGCGTCTATGGCAGCCCATAGCAGCTTACATAGGAAAGTTATGAAATTTTGCACACTGATAGAGGACTGTCCAAAAAGTCTCCACAACAAATTTGGAGTCTTAATCTCAAACCCGCTAGCGCCACCAACAGTCCAAAGTTGCACTTATGTTTTTGCTTATAACTTCTGATCCATAAGTCCTATAAACAAAATTGCTTCCTCTGATTCCTTGGCTCAAGACGATTCGATTGGACCCTATGACGTCATTTTCCGTCATGAAAAATTTTCCGCCATTTTGATATATTCATTAAACCTACTTTTGCGAACTTGTCCTAGAGCTTTTGCCCAATTTCCACGAAAAACGGTATGTAGCATCTGGAGACACTCAGGGCAAAAAGTTATTAAAAGAAATTTGATAAACCATTCCGTTTTCGTATAGCGCGTCAACAAATTTTACGTAGAGAGCAAAAAAACAGGTTTTAGTGTGTATCTTCGCCAATCTTATGTCTATTGATGCCACACTTGGTAGGTGTGATGCCAGTGAGGATCTGAGGGGGCATGCAGAGTTTCGTCACAGCGCCACCTAGTGGTCATACGAATGTTGTACATGCTTATAACTTTGGCTCTGATCTGTGTTTTTTCACGGGACTTGTTTCGCTGAAGTCCAGAATAGTTGCCGAGTCCAACGTTACCAAACATGCCAGATTTCACTTTACGGTTAGCCCTGCGCAGCAAAACAGCACTTAAAAAACACGCGCGAATATCTCCGCGAGCGTAATTCTGATCGACTCGAAAATATCATAGGAAGAATATTGCATTACCTTCTGAACAAAAAGTTCTATTGGCATTGTATTAAAATTTTCATCAGAAATGGCTGAAAATTGCAAAAAACGAAAAATTACCTTTAAATTTTGTGTTTTTACACATAAATGGTTATATGGAGAGATTTCACTGAATGAGAGCCGTTTTTTTGCTGATAACTAATGTATTTAAGGTTGTATCTTCACCAAACGTATGCGTAATGACATGGTACTTGGTAATTCTGATGGCAGTCAGGACCTGAGGGAGCCTGCAGTTTCGGAAGCATATTTTACACGCCTACAACTTTGGCTGCAGTCACCGTATTTTCATGGGACTTTTTTCACAGGAGTCCTGAATTGTTGTAGAGTCCAACGATACCAAACATGCCCAGTTTTGCCTTATGCTTAGTCCTGGGGTTATCATAACACAATTCAGGAAGACATTAAATAAGACAAGCATTATCTTTCCGGCTGTGTTTGCTGTTCACTTCAGGTCCTTGCGGTCTGCTGCGCTGCTGTGTTTGTGTCTTATGTACACGTGTGCAGTCTGTTTGCACCATTGCACCATACCACGACTCAATGGCCTTGTAGTTCAACTAAACACGGCCATTTCTGAATGGTATGTTACGTTATAAATCTGAAAAACTAATTCTAGTTAACAAATTATCCTCATAACGTCACATTAAGAACATCACATGTTTGTCTTATAGGTGCACCTGTGTGTAAGCAGACATAGTCTGTATGATCTTTTTTTGACCATCTCTTTCATTTTTCTGGAGTGAGGTGGTCTATCATTCATTGTGGCTGTGTTCTGGTGTAACTGCTCCGCCTGGTAAGCGAAGTGTGAGGTTTTTGACGTTGCCTTAAAGCTCGAAACCCGGCAATTGCTGCTTGCAGCTATATTTAGGGGTTCAAGCACGAAGTGCTGAAACCCTATTGTATTTGCCAAGGTTTTTATTATTATTAGGGGTTCAAGCCCGAAGGGCTGAAACCCTATTGTATTTGTATGGATTTTTATTATTATTATTATTATTAGGGTTTCGAGCACGAAGTGCTGAAAACCTATTGTATTTGTCTGTTTTATTAGGGTTTCGAGCACGAAGTGCTGAAAACCTATTGTATTTGTCTGTTTTATTATTATTATTATTATTAGGGGTTCAAGCCCGTAGGGCTGAAACCCTATTGTATTTGTACTGATTTTTAGGGTTTCGAGCACGAAGTGCTGAAAACCTATTGTATTTGTCTGTTTTATTAGGGGTTCAAGCACGAAGTGCTGAAACCCTATTGTAATTGCCAAGGTTTTTAGGGGTTCAAGCACGAAGTGCTGAAACCCTATTGTAATTGCCAAGGTTTTTATTATTAGGGGTTCAAGCCCGTAGGGCTGAAACCCTATTGTAATTGCTCAGATTTTTATTATTATTAGTTATTATTATTATTTTGCCGTAAAACGGAACGTGCAGACCAAACCGTAAGGCCTAGAGACTTCAAACTTGGCCAAATGGTAGGACCCAATTTGGGGAGAGGTTGATAGAGTATCAACCCGATTGGCCTATAGGTGGCGCTATAGCGATAACAAACGCGTTGATGCTCATAACTTCCACAAATCTTAGCCAAATGTCAAGTGTCTTATATCAATGGAATCCTTGCGTCAAGACGAACAAAACGTATATCTCCGATTTTATTTCCGTCATGAAAATTTTTTCGCTATTTTCGATTTTGTCGAAAAAAATAAAAACGAACTCGTCCTAGGTTTTTCATCCGATCGGAACCGTTCCAGTGCCATAATATTCCTTGGAGTGTGATTATCAAAATTTATCAAAAAAAATGTGAACTTTCGACTCACCGTCGTCAAGCCACGCCCAAACGCCCCCAATGGGCGGAGCCTCTTGGAATTAAATGGCTATAACTTAGGAATGGAAGGAGGTATCGACACCAAATTTGGTACACATATACAGGGGACTATTCTGAGGTCAGGTGCGAAAAATTGCGCCGCTTGACCACTAGCTGGCGCTATAACACCACCTCAAATTTGAAGAGCTGTAACTACAGAAATATGGGACCGATCAACTTGACATTTGGCACGTGTGCTCCTGGTCTGGGGTACTATCTATGTTTAAAAGGAATTTTGCGTAACTCAAAAAACATGGCCGCCATCGGCCAATCAAGAAAAAACAGCTATTAGACAGGGTTAACGGAGGCCGATCGAAATGAAACGCGGTGGGCCTGTTTGTCTCTTGGCCATGAAGGTCTGTACAGAGTAAGAAAAAATTCGGCCTCCGGGGGGCGCTATCACGTTTTTTCAGTGTTTAAGTGATTGTGTATTATGCAGTGTTTCAGATATCAACAAGATCCTCATATCATTTAATAGAGGTACTTAAAATGAACAACTTTTCCTCAAGCAGCACTTGTCTCAGTCGAATCGTTTGTTAGATATTCATCTTTTTCTTTTAAACCTACTTTTGCGAACTAGTCCTAGGTTTTTTGACCGATCTGAACCGATTCAGTGCTGGAATATTCCTTAGATACTGAATATCAATAACTATCAAAAAAAGTTGAACTTTGCAGTCATCGTCGCAACACTACGGTCAAAAGTACGAAGAGGCGGTGCCACAAATACTACAATGGCTATCATTTATGATAGGAATGAGATATCAACACGAAACTTGGTACACATATGTATAGACCCAGGCCAAGGTCACATGCAAAAAATTGCAAAGATTGTCCACTAGGTGGCGCTATAACCTAAGAAAAAATAACGATAAATATAGCATATGTATACAACACATAAATATTTGTCTGACCTACTTTTTATTTTGCACATAACATCTGCTTTCAGATTCTTATAAGGGTCTTTTAGGATAATTACATATCTTAGAAAACATGACGACCAACAGCCAGCCAGCATTAACCATGTACGAGTCCAGCGTAATGGTGTGCCATTACAACTAAACTGATGGGCCTGTTTGTCTTATGTTCTCAAGTGTCTTTGATGATTTTTGGCTCATCATTCCGGAAATATTTGCATCTAGAACAACGGGAGTTACGTTAACTGTGCCCTAGATCAATGGTTCTCAAAATTATTCCTGGAGGCCCACTGCTCTGCACATATACGAAAGTCTTCTATTTTAAACAATTCTACTTTAATCATCAGTAGAGATTTGTATGAACTGAACTGATTGTGTCAGATGAGAGAAACATACAAAATGTGCCGAGCATTGGGTCTTGAGAAACCACTGCGGTTCACTGAGTTGAAAGTACTGCTCTAGATGTTTATGTTTATATGAAAAACAATTTTATGAATTTGCTGTACTATCTGGGCAAATATCAATATGAAACATAAAATAAAATTTTGCCGTTGTATTACTGGATTTGATGTGATGTCACATAGTGAGGTGGGCACCATTTGTAACCTGTATTCTTTATTTCATTTGTAGCTGCTGTTATGTTCCTTTTGTCCATGGGTTTGCATCTGCATGAAAATTATTATAAGATTTAATGATTTGCAGTCATTTACCTCATTAAAACTAAAAGACTTGAGGTAATCAATTCAAGCATTTTGAAATGTGACATTTTCAAAATGGGCCAGACTAAGTATATCTAACTAATTAACTAGTAATGTGAAGCTTATGACAAAATATTAACAGTTTTATTAAGATCAGACAATATATCTCTTTCCAAGACTAGGGCTGGTTGAATAAACATACAGTAGCCATTAAGTAAAGACTGTGTTTTAAGGACTAGTCTGAAGAACTAGTAGTTAGTTAGGGCTAATCAGTCTTACTATTTGGATTTAAATATAATTTAAATAATTTAAATATTTTTTCACATGATACTTAAAGCAGTTATGTTCAATCATGAAGACAAAAATGTATGACTAACTTTAAATACTAGTCTTAGAGATTCATGTTACTGACCATTGGTTTAAGTGTAGTTACAGACTAAAATTAAGGCTTAAGTTTTAGTTATCTTACTTGAAAATAGCTTACACTGGCCTACCTTTAAATATATCTGGGCCATAGTTTTGTCTTAAGATGTACACCAGTAATGTTTTTTATAAGGTTTGTTTGTAAAAAGTACCTAAATGTTTTTACATAACTAATGGCTAGTCATGCATCAATTTAAACCTGTGGGAAACAACCCTATGAAGTTATAAAGCTTCAAATGTTGTCTTAGAATTCTTCAAATCCTAAAGGCCACTTCACACTGGTCAGACAGACTCCAACAGACGCGTCTGTTGGAGTCTGTCTGACCAGTGTGAAACCCCTGTTGGAAGTTGTTGGATCAAAGTAAATGAGACTTTAGAATGTGGTTGTCTGTTGGTGTCTGTTGGTGTCTGTTGGAGTTGGTAGTTGTCTGACCAGTGTGAACTGGCCTTAAAGGTATGAAAAAGATTGCTGTAAATATGTGGATCCTTAAAGAACAATAATAGGCCAACATTAGAAATAATAACTAATAATCACACATAAAGAGAATAAATATTTGGTTATCAGTAGCTTTAGTATTCTAATCTATTTTCCATAACATAAACACGTCATGCTGTGTCTTATAAAGTTTTCAATAATTGTTTATAGAATTATTGCAATGAAATTGTAATGTTATGATACAATTGGTTATTTTAAATATAAATGATTTACTGAAAACTTACTCTAGCACAGCACGTGTGTGAACACAAGGCAAGGCAAGGCAAGGCAAGTTTATTTGTATAGCACATTTCATACACAGAGGTCATTCAAAGTGCTTTACATAGAAATGAGAAAACAATATATAAAAGAGAAAAAAGAAAATTTAAAAATAATAGATACACAATAAAATCACAATAAAAAAAGATACATGAGAATTTTGAATAACAATTAAAGAAAATGAATGTGATTTTAATAAAAACAGTTTAAAATGTTAAACAGAATAAAACAGGAGTAATAGTGGCTTGAGTTAAAGGTGCAGTCAGTGTAAAGCAGCACAGTGCTCATTCAGTAAATGCAGAGTTAAACAGATGTGTTTTTAATCTAGATTTAAAAGTTAGTATTCTAATCTATTTTCTATTTTCTATTTACAAATAAGTGCTTAATAGCAAATCTGACTGACATTTGCTTAATGTCATCATATTTGTTATTAACTCCATTTGATATAAACAACACATCTGGATCAGTTATGTATGGACATAGCCAGTTGTTAAATATAAAAAATGTACAGCTTTAGTACTATTTTAGGCCTACTATAATATGACAGAGGCTGTCATCTGAAAAACTTGTATGTTTGCACATCATATCTATGTCAAAGAATATATATGTTCTATAAGAACAATTACTTTTGTTTAAAAAATAGTCTAAAAGATTTAAACAAGCAACCATTTAGTAAGACCTAGATCTCTATGAATTAAAATGACTGTTTCAGATGAGAGAAACATACAAAATGTGCAGAGCATGTTTGTGTATATGTTCCTTTTGTCCATAAAGATATATACGGTTTAATAACTTGCATACCTCACTTTATTTACCTAACTAAAACAGAAAGCCTTCATGGTACTCGATTAAAGGACATGAACATTAATCTGCTAAATGAAATGATATTTGTTATTGACACAATTTAATAACACCATCCACCATTCAGATAACGTATCTGGTTTTGTTTTAATAAATTGTTTCAGTTCTTACACTCAACAACAGTAAAGCCAGTGCAGTACAATTTTCTCTACACTGTATAATACAAATACAAAAACAACTTTGCAGAAGTATAGCTATCACACAGTCATTTTGAAAACGGCCCTGACGAACGGCCCCTAAAGCTTATGACAAAGCATACAAGTATTATTTAGATCTGGCAATATACTCAAATTCCTTATTGTGATTTTTAGGTGCAATTTTCCGTTATGTCCACTAGATGGCTGTAGAGGATCAATCACTGGCTGACATTTGCACTCACAGAAAACCCAGAAGATGATTACTTTTTAACTAAGTCTACTATTACTTGGAGAAACTTGTGCATGCTTTCATCACCAGCAGGGTGGATTATTGTAATGGCCTCCTCACTGGCCTCCCCAAAAAGACCATTAGACAGCTTCAGCTCATTCAGAACGCTGCTGCCAGGATTCTGAGCAGAACCAGAAAATATGAACATATCACACCAGTCCTCAGGTCTCTACACTGGCTACCAGTTACATTTAGGATTGATTTTAAATTATTATTAATGGTATATAAATCACTCAGTGGACTAGGACCTCAATACATTGCTGATATGCTCATTGAATATAAACCCATCAGATCACTCAGATCATTAGGATCACATCAGCTAGAAATACCAAGGGTTCACTCAAAGCAAGGAGAGTCAGCTTTTAGCTATTATGCCAGTCGCAGCTGGAACCAGCTTCCAGAAGAGATCAGATGTGCTCCAACAGTAGTCACATTCAAATCCAGACTCAAAACACATCTGTTTAGCTATGCATTTACTGAATGAGCACTATGCTGCGTCCGAACTGATTGCACTATATTATATATGCACTATTTTAATTATTTTTCTCTTGATTTTATTCTTAATTTTTAACTGTTTTATACTTTTATTCCTGTTTTATTCTTTTTCACACATTTAAACAGTTTTTATTAAAATCACATTTATTTTCTTTTAATTGATATTTTAAATTCATGTATCTTTGATTTTTGTTTTCTCATTTCTATGTAAAGCACTTTGAATGACCTTTGTGTATGAAATGTGCTATACAAATAAACTTGCCTTGCCTTGCCTTGCCTTGCCTTGCCTTGCCTTGCCTACTATTAATAGAACTCTGTACACATTTAAAGGTGCAGTGTGTAATTTTTAGAAGGATCTCTTGACGAAAATGCAAAATTATATACAAAACTATATTATCAGGGGTGTATAAAGACCTTTCATAATGAACCGGTATGTGTTTATTACCTTAGAACGAGACCTTTTTATCTACATACACTGAGGGTCCCCTTACATAGAAGTCACCATTTTGTGCCGCCATTTTTCTACAGAAGCCCTTAACGGACAAATTTTTTTACTAAGTTGTCTCCGACGATGACATGTTTGTCTGGTGGCGGCTACTGTAGCTTCTCTATGTGTTTCAAAAACGAGGGGTGAGCAGTGGACTAAGCCATTGGTTGCAATTCGTGACCTCACCACTAGGTGCCGCTAAAATGTACACACTGCACCTTTAACTTCATGATTTTACTGTTATAATATTAAAATCACATTTAGTGAAAGACTACCACTTCAATTGTTCTGAGTTATCAGTTTTAACACTCATGTCATTTTATGATAGCTGTGAAACGTGAACATAATTTTGGAGGCACTTACACGACATTTGCAGTAAGAATTATATATTTTTTGTTTTTTATAAAAAAAACTACATACCAAATGAGTGTATAACCGTGTCAATATTAAGTCTTGTTCTTTAACAGTCTTGTTTCTTCTTTCTCAGGTAAACATGTGTGTGTACAATATACAATGCAGAATATCTATATGGCCATGTCCTTAAACGTCTTGTGATCTAAATGGCTTGAACCCCGATAATCGCTGCTAGCAGCTATATTTATTATTATTATTAGTTATTATTATTCTGCCGTAAAACGGAACGTGCAGACCAAACCGTAAGGCCTAGAGACTTGAAACTTGGCCAAATGGTAGGACCCAATTTGGGGAGAAGTTGATAGAGTATCAACCCGATTGGCCCATAGGTGGCGCTATAGCGATAACAAACGCGTTGATGGTCATAACTTCCACAAATCTTATCCAAATGTCAAGTGTCTTATATCCCTGGATTCCTTGCGTCAAGGCGAACAAAACGTATATCTCCGATTTCATTTCCGTCATGAAAATTTTTTCGCTATTTTCGATTTTGTCAAAAAAAATAAAAACGAACTCGTCCTAGGTTTTTCGTCCGATCGGAACCGTTCCAGTGCCGTAATATTCCTTGGAGTGTGAATATCAAAAGTTATCAAAAAAAAGTTGAACTTTCGACTCGCCGTCGTCAAGCCACGCCCAAACGCCCCCAATGAGCGGAGCCTCTTGATCTTAAACGGCTATAACTTAGGAAGGGAAGGAGGTATCGACACCAAATTTGGTACACATATACAGGGGACTATTCTGAGGTCAGGTGCAAAAAATTGCGCCGCTTGACCACTAGTTGTCACTAAAACACCACCTCAACTTTGAAGGGCTGTAACTACGGAAATATGGGACCGATCAACTTGACATTTGACAGGTGTGCTCCTGGTCTGGGGTACTATCTATGTTTAAAAGGAATTTTGCGTAACTCAAAAAACATGGCCGCCATCGGCCAATCAATAAAAAGCAGCTATTAGACAAGGTTAACGGAGCCCGATCGAAATGAAACGCGGTGGGCCTGTTTGTCTCTTGGCCATGAAGGTCTGTGCAGAGTAAGAAAAAATTCGGACTCCGGAGGGCGCTATCACGTTTTTTCAGTGTTTAAGTGATTGTGTATTATGCAGTGTTTCAGATATCAACAAGATCCTCATATCATTTAATAGAGGTACTTAAAATGAACAACTTTTCCTCAAGCAGCACTTGTCTCAGTCGAATCGTTTGTTAGATATTCATCATTTTCTTTGAAACCTACTTTTGCGAACTAGTCCTAGGTTTTTTGACCGATCTGAACCGATCCAGTGCTGGAATAGTCCTTAGACACTGATTATCAATAACTATCAAAAAAAGTTGAACTTTGCACTCATTGTCGCAACACCACGGTCAAAAGTATGAAGAGGCGGTGCCACAAATACTACAATGGCTATCATTTATGATAGGAATGAGATATCAACACGAAACTTGGTACACATATGTATAGACCCAGGCCAAGGTCACATGCAAAAAATTGCAGAGATTGTCCACTAGGTGGCGCTATAACCTAAGAAAAAATAACGATAACTATAGCATATGTATACAACACATATATTTGTCTGACCTACTTTTTATTTTGCACATAACATCTGCTTTCAGATTCTTATAAGGGTCTTTTAGGATAATTACATATCTTAGAAAACATGACGACCAACAGCCAGCCAGCATTAACCATGTACGAGTCCAGCGTAATGGTGTGCCATTACAACTAAACTGATGGGCCTGTTTGTCTTATGTTCTCAAGTGTCTTTGATGATTTTTGGCTCATCATTCCGGAAATATTTGCATCTAGAACAACGGGAGTTACGTTAACTGTGCCCTAGATCAATGGTTCTCAAAATTATTCCTGGAGGCCCACTGCTCTGCACATATACGAAAGTCTTCTATTTTAAACAAATCTACTTTAATCATCAGTAGAGATTTGTATGAACTGAACTGATTGTGTCAGATGAGAGAAACATACAAAATGTTCCGAGCATTGGGTCTTGAGAAACCAATGCGGTTCACTGAGTTGAAAGTACTGCTCTAGATGTTTATGTTTATATGAAAAACAATTTTATGAATTTGCTGTACTATCTGGGCAAATATCAATATG
This sequence comes from Paramisgurnus dabryanus, assembly GCF_030506205.2. Classification (NCBI taxonomy): domain Eukaryota; kingdom Metazoa; phylum Chordata; class Actinopteri; order Cypriniformes; family Cobitidae; genus Paramisgurnus; species Paramisgurnus dabryanus. Next base: position 50,756,348 of record NC_133340.1, on the reverse strand, counting down.
AAACATAAAATAAAATTTTGTCGTTGTATTACTGGATTTGATGTGATGTCACATAGTGAGGTGGGCACCATTTGTAACCTGTATTCTTTATTTCATTTGTAGCTGCTGTTATGTTCCTTTTGTCCATGGGTTTGCATCTGCATGAAAATTATTATAAGATTTAATGATTTGCAGTCATTTACCTCATTAAAACTAAAAGACTTGAGGTAATCAATTCAAGCATTTTGAAATGTGACATTTTCAAAATGGGCCAGACTAAGTATATCTAACTAATTAACTAGTAATGTGAAGCTTATGACAAAATATTAACAGTTTTATTAAGATCAGACAATATATGTCTTTCCAAGACTAGGGCTGGTTGAATAAACATACAGTAGCCATTAAGTAAAGACTGTGTTTTAAGGACTAGTCTGAAGAACTAGTAGTTAGTTAGGGCTAATCAGTCTTACTATTTGGATTTAAATATAATTTAAATAATTTAAATATTTTTTTCATATGATACTTAAAGCAGTTATGTTTAATCATGAAGACAAAAATGTATGACTAACTTTGAATACTAGTCTTAGAGATTCATGTTACTGACCATTGGTTTATGTGTAGTTACAGACTAAAATTAAGGCTTAAGTTTTAGTTATCTTACTTGAAAGTAGCTTACACTGGCCTACCTTTAAATATATCTGGGCCATAGTTTTGTCTTAAGATGTACACCAGTAATGTTTTTTATAAGGTTTGTTTGTAAAAAGTACCTAAATGTTTTTACATAACTAATGGCTAGTCATGCATCAATTTAAACCTGTGGGAAACAACCCTATGAAGTTATAAAGCTTCAAATGTTGTCTTAGAATTCTTCAAATCCTAAAGGTCACTTCACACTGGTCAGACAGACTCCAACAGACGCGTCTGTTGGAGTCTGTCTGACCAGTGTGAAACCCCTGTTGGAAGTTGTTGGATCAAAGTAAATGAGACTTTAGAATGTGGTTGTCTGTTGGTGTCTGTTGGAGTTGGTAGTTGTCTGACCAGTGTGAACTGGCCTTAAAGGTATGAAAAAGATTGCTGTAAATATGTGGATCCTTAAAGAACAATAATAGGCCAACATTAGAAATAATAACTAATAATCACACATAAAGAGAATAAATATTTGGTTATCAGTAGCTTTAGTATTCTAATCTATTTTCCATAACATAAACACGTCATGCTGTGTCTTATAAAGTTTTCAATAATTGTTTATAGAATTATTGCAATGAAATTGTAATGTTATGATACACTTGGTTATTTTAAATATAAATGTTTACTGAAAACTTACTCTAGCACAGCACGTGTGTGAACACAAGGCAAGGCAAGGCAAGTTTATTTGTATAGCACATTTCATACACAGAGGTCATTCAAAGTGCTTTACATAGAAATGAGAAAACAATATATAAAAGAGAAAAAAGAAAATTTAAAAATAATAGATACACAATAAAATCACAATAAAAAAAGATACATGAGAATTTTGAATAACAATTAAAGAAAATGAATGTGATGTTAATAAAAACAGTTTAAAATGTTAAACAGAATAAAACAGGAGTAATAGTGGCTTGAGTTAAAGGTGCAGTCAGTGTAAAGCAGCACAGTGCTCATTCAGTAAATGCAGAGTTAAACAGATGTGTTTTTAATCTAGATTTAAAAGTTAGTATTCTAATCTATTTTCTATTTTCTATTTACAAATAAGTGCTTAATAGCAAATCTGACTGACATTTGCTTAATGACATCATATTTGTTATTAACTCCATTTGATATAAACAACACATCTGGATCAGTTATGTATGGACATAGCCAGTTGTTAAATATAAAAAATGTACAGCTTTAGTACTATTTTTAGGCCTACTATAATATGACAGAGGCTGTCATCTGAAAAACTTGTATGTTTGCACATCATATCTATGTCAAAGAATATATATGTTCTATAAGAACAATTACTTTTGTTTAAAAAAATAGTCTAAAAGATTTAAACAAGCAACCATTTAGTAAGACCTAGATCTCTATGAATTAAAATGACTGTTTCAGATGAGAGAAACATACAAAATGTGCAGAGCATATTTGTGTATATGTTCCTTTTGTCCATAAAAATATATACGGTTTAATAACTTGCATACCTCACTTTATTTACCTAATGAAAACAGAAAGCCTTCATGGTACTCGATTAAAGGACATGAACATGAATCTGCTAAATGAAATGATATTTGTTATTGACACAATTTAATAACACCATCCACCATTCAGATAACGTATCTGGTTTTGTTTTATTAAATTGTTTCAGTTCTTACACTCAACAACAGTAAAGCCAGTGCAGTACAATTTTCTCTACACTGTATAATACAAATACAAAAACAACTTTGCAGAAGTATAGCTATCACACAGTCATTTTGAAAACGGCCCTGACGAACGGCCCCTAAAGCTTATGACAAAGCATACAAGTATTATTGAGATCTGGCAATATACTCAAATTCCTTATTGTGGTTTTTAGGTGCAATTTTCCGTTATGTCCACTAGATGGCTGTAGAGGATCAATCACTGGCTGACATTTGCACTCACAGAAAACCCAGAAGATGATTACTCTTTAACTAAGTCTACTATTAATAGAACTCTGTACACATTTAAAGGTGCAGTGTGTAATTTTTAGAAGGATCTCTTGACGAAAATGCAAAATTATATACAAAACTATATTATCAGGGGTGTATAAAGACCTTTCATAATGAACCGGTATGTGTTTATTACCTTAGAACGAGACCTTTTTATCTACATACACTGAGGGTCCCCTTACATAGAAGTCACCATTTTGTGCCGCCATTTTTCTACAGAAGCCCTTAACGGACAAATTTTTTTACTAAGTTGTTTCCGACGATGACATGTTTGTCTGGTGGCGGCTACTGTAGCTTCTCTATGTGTTTCAAAAGCGAGGGGTGAGCAGTGGACTAAGCCATTGGTTGCAATTCGTGACCTCACCACTAGGTGCCGCTAAAATGTACACACTGCACCTTTAACTTCATGATTTTACTGTTATAATATTAAAATCACATTTAGTGAAAGACTACCACTTCAATTGTTCTGAGTTATCAGTTTTAACACTCATGTCATTTTATGATAGCTGTGAAACGTGAACATAATTTTGGAGGCACTTACACGACATTTGCAGTAAGAATTATATATTTTTTGTTTTTTATAAAAAAAACTACATACCAAATGAGTGTATAACCATGTCAATATTAAGTCTTGTTCTTTAACAGTCTTGTTTCTCCTTTCTCAGGTAAACGTGTGTGTGTACAATATACAATGCAGAATATCTATATGGCCATGTCCTTAAACGTCTTGTGATCTAAATGGCTTGAACCCCGATAATCGCTGCTAGCAGCTATATTTAGGGGTTCAAGCACGAAGTGCTGAAACCCTATTGTAATTGCCAAGGTTTTTATTATTATTATTAGTTATTATTATTCTGCCGTAAAACGGAACGTGCAGACCAAACCGTAAGGCCTAGAGACTTGAAACTTGGCCAAATGGTAGGACCCAATTTGGGGAGAGGTTGATAGAGTATCAACCCGATTGGCCCATAGGTGGCGCTATAGCGATAACAAACGCGTTGATGGTCATAACTTCCACAAATCTTATCCAAATGTCAAGTGTCTTATATCCCTGGATTCCTTGCGTCAAGGCGAACAAAACGTATATTTAGGGGTTCAAGCCCGTAGGGCTGAAACCCTATTGTAATTGCTCAGATTTTTATTATTAGTTATTATTATTATTTTGCCGTAAAACGGAACGTGCAGACCAAACCGTAAGGCCTAGAGACTTCAAACTTGGCCAAATGGTAGGACCCAATTTGGGGAGAGGTTGATAGAGTATCAACCCGATTGGCCTATAGGTGGCGCTATAGCGATAACAAACGCGTTGATGCTCATAACTTCCACAAATCTTAGCCAAATGTCAAGTGTCTTATATCAATGGAATCCTTGCGTCAAGACGAACAAAACGTATATCTCCGATTTTATTTCCGTCATGAAAATTTTTTCGCTATTTTCGATTTTGTCGAAAAAAATAAAAACGAACTCGTCCTAGGTTTTTCATCCGATCGGAACCGTTCCAGTGCCATAATATTCCTTGGAGTGTGATTATCAAAAGTTATCAAAAAAAATGTGAACTTTCGACTCACCGTCGTCAAGCCACGCCCAAACGCCCCCAATGGGCGGAGCCTCTTGGAATTAAATGGCTATAACTTAGGAATGGAAGGAGGTATTGACACCAAATTTGGTACACATATACAGGGGACTATTCTGAGGTCAGGTGCGAAAAATTGCGCCGCTTGACAACTAGCTGGCGCTATAACACCACCTCAAATTTGAAGAGCTGTAACTACAGAAATATGGGACCGATCAACTTGACATTTGGCACGTGTGCTCCTGGTCTGGGGTACTATCTATGTTTAAAAGGAATTTTGCGTAACTCAAAAAACATGGCCGCCATTGGCCAATCAAGAAAAAACAGCTATTAGACAGGGTTAACGGAGGCCGATCGAAATGAAACGCGGTGGGCCTGTTTGTCTCTTGGCCATGAAGGTCTGTACAGAGTAAGAAAAAATTCGGCCTCTGGGGGGCGCTATCACGTTTTTTCAGTGTTTAAGTGATTGTGTATTATGCAGTGTTTCAGATATCAACAAGATCCTCATATCATTTAATAGAGGTACTTAAAATGAACAACTTTTCCTCAAGCAGCACTTGTCTCAGTCGAATCGTTTGTTAGATATTCATCATTTTCTTTTAAACCTACTTTTGCGAACTAGTCCTAGGTTTTTTGACCGATCTGAACCGATTCAGTGCTGGAATATTCCTTAGATACTGAATATCAATAACTATCAAAAAAAGTTGAACTTTGCAGTCATCGTCGCAACACTACGGTCAAAAGTACGAAGAGGCGGTGCCACAAATACTACAATGGCTATCATTTATGATAGGAATGAGATATTAACACGAAACTTGGTACACATATGTATAGACCTAGGCCGAGGTCACATGCAAAAAATTGCAGAGATTGTCCACTAGGTGGCGCTATAACCTAAGAACAAAGAACGATGACTATCGCATATGTATACAACACATAAATATTTGTCTGACCTACTTGTTATTTTACACATAACATCTGCTTTCAGATTCTTATAAGGGTCTTTTAGGATAATTACATATCTTAGAAAACATGCCGACCAACAGCCAGCCAGCATTAACCATGTACGAGTCCAGCGTAATGGTGTGCGATTACAACTAAACTGATGGGCCTGTTTGTCTTATGTTCTCAAGTGTCTTTGATGATTTTTGGCTCATCATTCCGGAAATATTTGCATCTAGAACAACGGGAGTTACGTTAACTGTGCCCTAGATCAATGGTTCTCAAAATGATTCCTGGAGGCCCACTGCTCTGCACATATACGAAAGTGAAAGTCTTCTATTTTAAACAAATCTACTTTAATCATCAGTAGAGATTTGTATGAACTGAACTGATTGTGTCAGATGAGAGAAACATACAAAATGTGCCGAGCATTGGGTCTCGAGAAACCACTGCGGTTCACTGAGTTGAAAGTACTGCTCTAGATGTTTCAAAATTTTCAAAATGGGCCAGACTAAGTATATCTAACTAATTAACTAGTAATGTGAAGCTTATGACAAAATATTAACAGTTTTATTAAGATCAGACAATATATGTCTTTCCAAGACTAGGGCTGGTTGAATAAACATACAGTAGCCATTAAGTTAAGACTGTGTTTTAAGGACTAGTCTGAAGAACTAGTAGTTAGTTAGGGCTAATCAATCTTACTATTTGGATTTAAATATAATTAAAATAATTTAAATATTTTTTCACATGATACTTAAAGCAGTTATGTTCAATCATGAAGACAAAAATGTATGACTAACTTTGAATACTAGTCTTAGAGATTAATGTTACTGACCATTGGTTTAAGTGTAGTTACAGACTAAAATTAAGGCTTAAGTTTTAGTTATCTTACTTGAAAATAGCTTACACTGGCCTACCTTTAAATATATCTGGGCCATAGTTTTGTCTTAAGATGTACACCAGTAATGTTTTTTATAAGGTTTGTTTGTAAAAAGTACCTAAATGTTTTTACATAACTAATGGCTAGTCATGCATCAATTTAAACCTGTGGGAAACAACCCTATGAAGTTATAAAGCTTCAAATGTTGTCTTAGAATTCTTCAAATCCTAAAGGCCACTTCACACTGGTCAGACAGACTCCAACAGACGCGTCTGTTGGAGTCTGTCTGACCAGTGTAAAACCCCTGTTGGAAGTTGTTGGATCAAAGTAAATGACACTTTAGAATGTGGTTGTCTGTTGGTGTCTGTTGGAGTTGGTAGTTGTCTGACCAGTGTGAACTGGCCTTAAAGGTATGAACAAGATTGCTGTAAATATGTGGATCCTTAAAGAACAATAATAGGCCAACATTAGAAATAATAACTAATAATCACACATAAAGAGAATAAATATTTGGTTATCAGTAGCTTTAGTATTCTAATCTATTTTCCATGACATAAACACGTCATGCTGTGTCTTATAAAGTTTTCAATAATTGTTTATAGAATTATTGCAATGAAATTGTAATGTTATGATACAATTGGTTATTTTAAATATAAATGTTTACTGAAAACTTACTCTAGCACAGCACGTGTGTGAACACAAGGCAAGGCAAGGCAAGTTTATTTGTATAGCACATTTCATACACAGAGGTCATTCAAAGTGCTTTACATAGAAATGAGAAAACAATATATAAAAGAGAAAAAAGAAAATGTAAAAATAATAGATACACAATAAAATCACAATAAAAAAAGATACATGAGAATTTTGAATAACAATGAAAGAAAATGAATGTGATTTTAATAAAAACAGTTTAAAATGTTAAAAAGAATAAAACAGGAGTAAAAGTGGCTTGAGTTAAAGGTGCAGTCAATGTAAAGCAGCACAGTGCTCATTCAGTAAATGCAGAGTTAAACAGATGTGTTTTTAATCTAGATTTAAAAGTTAGTATTCTAATCTATTTTCTATTTTCTATTTACAAATAAGTGCTTAATAGCAAATCTGACTGACATTTGCTTAATGACATCATATTTGTTACTAACTCCATTTGATATAAACAACACATCTGGATCAGTTATGTATGGACATAGCCAGTTGTTAAATATAAAAAAATGTACAGCTTTAGTACTATTTTTAGGCCTACTATAATATGACAGAGGCTGTCATCTGAAAAACTTGTATGTTTGCACATCATATCTATGTCAAAGAATATATATGTTCTATAAGAACAATTACTTTTGTTTAAAAAATAGTCTAAAAGATTTAAACAAGCAACCATTTAGTAAGACCTAGATCTCTATGAATTAAAATGACTGTTTCAGATGAGAGAAGCATACAAAATGTGCAGAGCATATTTGTGTATATGTTCCTTTTGTCTATAAAGATATATACGGTTTAATAACTTGCATACCTCACTTTATTTACCTAATTAAAACAGAAAGCCTTCATGGTACTCGATTAAAGGACATGAACATGAATCTGCTAAATGAAATGATATTTGTTATTGACACAATTTAATAACACCATCCACCATTCAGATAACGTATCTGGTTTTGTTTTATTAAATTGTTTCAGTTCTTACACTCAACAACAGTAAAGCCAGTGCAGTACAATTTTCTCTACACTGTATAATACAAATACAAAAACAACTTTGCAGAAGTATAGCTATCACACAGTCATTTTGAAAACGGCCCTGACGAACGGCCCCTAAAGCTTATGACAAAGCATACAAGTATTATTGAGATCTGGCAATATACTCAAATTCCTTATTGTGGTTTTTAGGTGCAATTTTCCGTTATGTCCACTAGATGGCTGTAGAGGATCAATCATTGGCTGACATTTGCACTCACAGAAAACACAGAAGATGATTACTCGCCAACTAAGTCTACTATTAATAGAACTCTGTACACATTTAAAGGTGCAGTGTGTAATTTTTAGAAGGATCTCTTGACGAAAATGCAAAATGATATACAAAACTATATTATCAGGGGTGTATAAAGACCTTTCATAATGAACCGGTATGTGTTTATTACCTTAGAACGAGACCTTTTTATCTACATACACTGAGGGTCCCCTTACATAGAAGTCACCATTTTGTGCCGCCATTTTTCTACAGAAGCCCTTAACGGACAAATTTTTTTACTAAGTTGTCTCCGACGATGACATGTTTGTCTGGTGGCGGCTACTGTAGCTTCTCTATGTGTTTCAAAAGCGAGGGGTGAGCAGTGGACTAAGCCATTGGTTGCAATTCGTGACCTCACCACTAGGTGCCGCTAAAATGTACACACTGCACCTTTAACTTCATGATTTTACTGTTATAATATTAAAATCACATTTAGTGAAAGACTACCACTTCAATTGTTCTGAGTTATCAGTTTTAACACTCATGTCATTTTATGATAGCTGTGAAACGTGAACATAATTTTGGAGGCACTTACACGACATTTGCAGTAAGAATTATATATTTTTTGTTTTTTATAAAAAAAAAATACATACCAAATGAGTGTATAACCATGTCAATATTATGTCTTGTTCTTTAACAGTCTTGTTTCTCCTTTCTCAGGTAAACGTGTGTGTGTACAATATACAATGCAGAATATCTATATGGCCATGTCCTTAAACGTCTTGTGATCTAAATGGCTTGAACCCCGATAATCGCTGCTAGCAGCTATATTTATTATTATTATTATTAGGGGTTCAAGCCCGAAGGGCTGAAACCCTATTGTATTTGTACTGATTTTTATTATTATTAGGGGTTCAAGCCCGAAGGGCTGAAACCCTATTGTATTTGTACTGATTTTTTTTATTATTTATTATTAGGGGTTCAAGCCCGTAGGGCTGAAACCCTATTGTAATTGTTAAGATTTTTATTTATTATTATTATTTTGCCGTAAAACGGAACGTGCAGACCAAACCGTAAGGCCTAGAGACTTGAAACTTGGTCAAATGGTAGGACCCAATTTGGGGAGAGGTCGATAGAGTATCAACACGATTGGCCTATAGGTGGCGCTATAGCAATAACAAACGCGTTGATGATCATAACTCCCACAAATCTTGTCCAAATGTCAAGTGTCTTATATCACTGGAATCATTGCGTCAAGTCGAACAAAACGTATATCTCCGATTTCATTTCCGCCATGGAAAATTTTTCGCTATTTTCGATTTTGTCGAAAAAAATAAAAACGAACTAGTCCTAGGTTTTTCGTCCGATCGGAACCGTTCCAGTGCTGTAATATTCCTTGGAGTGTGAATATGAAAAGTTATCAAAAAAAAGTGAAACTTTAGACTCGCCGTCGTCAAGCCACGCCCAAACGCCCCCAATGGGCGGAGCCTCTTGGACTTAAATGGCTATAACTTGGGATTGGAAAGAGGTATCAACACCAAATTTGGTACACATATACAATGGACTATTCTGGGGTCACGAAACAAAAATTGCGCCACTTGACCACTAGCTGGCGCTATAAGACCACCTCAACATTGAAGGTCTGTAACTACAGAAATGTGCGACCGATCAACTTGACATTTGGCACCGGTGCTCCTGGTCTACGGTACTATCTATGTGTAAAAGGAATTTCGCTTGGATCAAAAAACATGGCCGCCATCGGCCAATCAAGGAAAAGCAGCTGTTAGACAGGGTTAACGGAGGCCGATCGAAACGAAACGCGGTGGTCCTGTTTGTCTCTTGGCCATGAAGGTCTGTGCAGAGTAAGAAAAAATTCGGCCTCCGGGAGGCGCTATCACGTTTTTTCAGTGTTTAAGTGATTGTGTATTATGCAGTGTTTCAGATAGCAACAAGATCTTCATATCATTAAATAGAGGTACTTACAATGAACAACTTTTCCTCAAGAAGCACTTGTCTCAGTCGAATCGTTTGTTAGATATTCATCATTTTCTTTTAAACCTACTTTTGCGAACTAGTCCTAGGTTTTTTGACCGATCTGAACCAATCCAGTGCTGGAATATTCCTTAGACACTGAATATCAATAATTATCAAAAAAAAGTTGAACTTTGCACTCGTCGTCGCAACACCACGGTTAAAAGTACGAAGAGGTGGTGCCACAAATACTTAAATGGCTATCATTTATGATAGGAATCAGATATCAACACGAAACTTGGTACACATATGCATAGACCTAGGCCCAGGTCATATACAAAAAATTGCAGAGATTGTCCACTAGGTGGCGCTATAACATAAGAACAAGGAATGATGACTAAAGCATATGTATACGACACATAAATATTTGTCCGACCTATTTGTTATTTTGCACATAACATCTGCTTTCAGATTCTTATAAGGGTCTATTAGGATAATTACATATCTTAGAAAACATGCGACCAACAGCCAGCCAGCATTAACCATGTACGTGTCCAGTGTAATGGTGTGCGATTACAACTAAACTGATGGGCCTGTTTGTCTTATGTTCTCAAGTGTCTGTGAGGATTTTTGGCTCATCATTCCGGAAATATTTGCATCTAGAACAACAGGTGTTACGTTAACTGTACCCTAGATCAGTGGTTCTCAAAATTATTCCTGGAGGCCCACTGCTCTGCACATATACAAAAGTCTTCTATTTTAAACAAATCTACTTTAATGATAAGTAGAGATTTTTATGAACTGAACTGATTGTGTCAGATGAGAGAATCATACAAAATGTGCCGAGCATTGGGTCTCGAGAAACCACTGCTTTTCACTGAGTTTGAAAGTACTGCTCTAGATGTTTATGTTTATATGAAAAACAATTTTGTGAATTTACTGTACTATATCTATTTTATTTTATAATCAAATCATCAAAATGTATTAAAACTGTTTTCTATTAAAAAAACAACAATAGTATTAAATGACAAATAATCGAGTCATAATTATAGTTGTCATCATCAAGACTTTTCACTGTATTATACATTTTATTTTGAATTCAAGTGAATGTGTCTATTAACTTGAAATAAAATCTAATTATCTCTACTTCTGTTATCAAATTAAAATATGAACAATTTATATATATTAGTTTTACAAACTCACTACTATATTATTACAATCAAATAGTTTAAATTAAAACTTGTTTAAAGGTTGAACTGGAGATTAGTATGGTTTACATCTAGGCAAATATTATTTCTACATTCATTTCTGTTCTTATAAAAAAGTTATAAAAAAAATTTCTAGAATATTTACTCCATTAATACATAACTCAGTATTATGTAAGGAGTTACAATCATAAGATGTATAACATTGACAGAGTTGAATAAGTCCACTAGGTATGGCATCAAATACAACTGCAAATTCCTTAGCAGTTACTGGAATCTTATAATGATTGAGGAATTCACAATAATTAAAGAGGTGACCATCATCTTTAAATAACTGCCTCACTAATATTATATTATTATCATACCAATTTCTATAAAATAAGGATCTGTTTCTTGTATAGAATATTCTTGTTATTCCAAATAACATATCTATGTGGAGAAAAGTTATGTTTATATATGAGCATCCAAGATAAACAAACCTGTTTATGGAAACCTGACAGTTTTATGGGAACCCTTGTTTATATCAAAATTGTATCGCAAAAACAATTCCAAACAACCCAATTTCTTTAAAATCTTTTCTGGTATGATGCTCCATATACTTCCTTTGCAACTTCAGTAACTTTTTATCCACTTATTTTTAAAAACACAGTTAGCAGTATTAAAATCTAGTAAAAAAATTGTATCCTCCTTTCTCAACTGGATTACATAGAATTGAATTATTAATGTAATGCGATCTGTTCTTCCATATTAAATTAAACAAAATAATATCCAACTCTTTTATAACTGATTGTGGGACTTCTAATGCAAGAGCTGTATACACTATAGTTGTTAAAAGCTTTCACTGCTGGGTCCGTCGTTCATACGTAGATTACTCAATTAGCTGGATTTCATTGTTGACAATTTAGCTTCATGTTGAATTATTTGTTTCTTCTAAGGTCATCCTAGAGTTGTTGTTATAGTAACATGTCCGTAAGGTTAAAACTGCTCGGGATTCAAATTCAACTCCTAATAAAAAATGATACATTTAATATTTTAGTAATGTTATTTTAAAAACTATATAATATAAAAAACATAATTAAGACTGTGTTTTAAGGACTAGTCTGAAGAACTAGTAGTTAGTTAGGGCTAATCAGTCTTACTATTTGGATTTAAATATAATTTAAATATTTTAAATATTTTTTCACGTGATAATTAAAACAGTTATGTTCAATCGTGAAGATAAAAATGTATGACTAACTTTGAATACTAGTCTTAGAGATTAATGTTACTGACCATTGGTTTAAGTGTAGTTCCAGACTAAAATTTAGGCTTAAGTTTTAGTTGCCTTACTTGAAAATAGCTTACACTGGCCTACCTTTATATATATCTGGGCTATAGTGTTGTCTTAAGATGTACACCATTAATGTTTTTTAAAAGGTTTGTTTGTAAAAAAGTACCTAAATGTTTTTAAATATCTAATGGCTAGTCATGCATCAATTTAACCTGTGGGAAACAACCCAATAAAGTTATAAAGCTTCAAATGTTGTCTTAGAATTCTTCAAATCCTAAAGGTATGAAAAAGATTGCTGTAAATATGTGGGTTCTTAAAGAACAGGCCAACATTAGAAATAATAACTAATAATCATACATAAAGAGAATATTTATTTGGTTATAAGTAGCTTTAGTATTCTAATCTATTTTCCATGACATAAACATGTCATGATGTGTCTTATAAAGTTTTTAATAATTGTTTATAGAATTATTGCAATGAAATTGTAATGTTATGATGCAATTGGTTAATTTAAATGTAAATGATTTACTGAAAACTTACACTAGCACAGCGCATGTGTGAAAACAAATAAGTGCTTAATAGCAAATCTGACTGACATTTGCTTAATGACATCATATTTGTTATTAACTCCATTTGATATAAACAACACATCTGGTTCAGTTATGTATGGACATAGCCAGTTGTTAAATATAAAAAATGTAGAGCTTTAGTACTATTTTTAGGCCTACTATAATATGACAGAGGCTGTCATCTGAAATATTTGTATGTTTACACATAATATCTATGTCAAAGAATATATATGTTCTATAAGAACAATTACTTTTGTTTAAAAAAAATGTCTAAAAGATTTAAACAAGCAACTTTTTAGTAAGACCTACAGAATAGATCTCCATGAACTAAAATGACTGTTTAAGATGAGAGAAACATACAAAATGTGCAGAGCATGTTTGTGTATATGTTCCTTTTGTGGACTAAGCCATTGGTTACAATTCGTGACCTCACCACTAGATGCCGCTAAAATTTACACACTGCACCTTTAACTTCATGATTTTACTGTTATAATATTAAAATCACATTAAGTGAAAGACTAACACTTTAATTGTTCTGAATTATCAGTTTTAACACTCATGTCATTTTATGATAGCTGTGAAATGTGAACATAATTTTGGAGGCACTTACACAACATTTGCAGTAAGAATTATATTTTTTTGTTTTTTTTTTATAAAAAAAACTACATTCCAAATGAGTGTGTAACCATGTCAATATTAAAGCTCCCGTTCTGTCTGTGATTTTGAAGCTTTGATTGTGTTTATAGTGGGCAATATAACATGTGTTCATGTTTTTCACGTGTAAAAAAAAAGCGCTAGTTTTCACACAATTTACTTATCTGTATAGCGCTGTTTTCACTGTCCTCAAAACGGGCTGATGTCTTCCTTGTTCTATGAAGTGCCTCCTTCAGAAATACGTATCAAGTTTTTATTGTGTAGTTTGTTAAGTGTGCTGTGATTCGATAGCAGCTAAGCTTAGCAGAGCCGTTTGAGCCAAAGCAGGTAACTGACGTATTCCTGTGGGCGGAATTTAGTCAACTAACTGTTTTAGTGACGTCATTAAAGCAGGAAATAGAGAGCTGTAGTCCAAACCGCCCGTTCGTTGTAGGCTTTTAAAGAGGAATTCTATTGAAGAAAATGTATCGCCTGGCAGTGAACTTTGAGCTTTATCATTTTACAGGTATTATTTATGCTATTATAGCAACATTACACGCAAACTAGGGTTTAAAAAATGGTATCAGGAAGAACGTGACATTTAACCTTTAAGTCTTGTTCTTTAACAGTCTTGTTTCTCCTACAAAATACAATGCAGAATATCTATATGGCCATGTCCTTAAACGTCTTGTGATCTAAATGGCTTGAACCCCGGTAATCGCTGCTTGCAGCTATATTTAGGGGTTCAAGCCCGAAGGGCTGAAACCCTATTGTATTTGTATGGATTTTTATTCTTTTTATTATTTTTCTTCTGCCGTAAAACGGATCGTGCAGACCAAACCGTAAGGCCTAGAGACTTGAGACTTGGCCAAATGGTAGGACCCAATTTGGGGAGAGGTTGATAGAGTTTCAACCCGATTGGCCTATAGGTGGCGCTATAGCGATAACAAACGCGTTGATGCTCATAACTCCCAGAATTCTTGTCCAAATGTCAAGTGTCTTATATCCCTGGATTCCTTGCGTCAAGACGAACAAAACGCCGATTTCATTTCCGTCATGAAAATTTTTTCGCTATTTTCGATTTTGTCGAAAAAAATAAAAACGAACTAGTCCTAGGTTTTTTGTCCGATCGGAACCGTTCCAGTGCTGTAATATTCCTTGGAGTGTGAATATGAAAAGTTATCAAAAAAAAGTTGAACTTTATACTCGTCGTCGTCAAGCCACGCCCAAACGCCCCCAATGGGCGGAGCCTCTTGGACTTCAATGGCTGTAACTTGGGATTGGAAAGAGGTATCGAAACCAAATTTGGTACACATATACAGCGGACTATTCTGGGGTCACGTGCAAAAAATTGCATCGCTTGACCACTAGTTGGCGCTATAACACTACTTCAACTTTGAAGAGCTGTAACTAGAGAAATATGGGACCGATCAACTTGAGATTTGGCACGGGTGCTCTTGGTCTAGGGTACTATCTGTGTGGGAAAGGAATTTCGCGTAGCTCAAAAAACATGGCCGCCATCGGCCAATCAAGAAAAAGCAGCTATTGGGCAGGGTTAACGGAGGCCGATCGAAACGAAACGTGGTGGACCTGTTTGTCTCTTGGCCATGAAGGTCTGTGCAGAGTAAGAAAAAATTCGGCCTCCGGGAGGCGCTATCACGTTTTTTCAATGTTTAAGTGATTGTGTATTATGCAGTGTTTCAGATATCAACAAGATCTTTATATCATTTAATAGAGCTACATTTAATGAACAACTTTTCCTCAAGAAGCACTTGTCTCAGTCGAATCGTTTGTTAGATATTCATAATTTTCTCTTAAACCTACTTTTGCGAACTAGTCCTAGGTTTTTTGACCGATCTGAACCAATCCAGTGCTGGAATATTCCTTAGACACTGAATATCAATAATTATCAAAAAAAAGTTGAACTTTGCACTCGTCGTCGCAACACTACGGTCAAAAGTACGAAGAGGCGGGGCCACAAATACTTAAATTGCTATCATTTATGATAGGAATGAGATATCAACATGAAACTTGGTACACATATGTATAGACCCAAGCTGAGGTCACATGCAAAAAATTGCAGAGATTGTCCATTAGGTGGCGCTATAACTTAAGAACAAATAACCATAACTATAGCATATGTATATGACACATAAATATTTGTCTGACCTACTTGTTATTTTGCACATTACATCTACTTTCAGGTTCTTATAATGGTCTATGAGGATAATTATTTATCTTTGAAAACATGCCACTCAACAGCCAACCAGTATTAACCATGTACGAGTCAAGCCTAATGGTGTGTGATTACAACTAAACTCATGGGACTGTTGGTCTTATGTTTCCAAGTGTCTGTGAGGATTTTTAGTTCATCTTTCTGAAAATCTTTGCATCTAACACAATGTGTGCAAAGTAAACAGTTCTCTAGATCAGTGGTTCTCAACACACCTGCTTCACATAATCAGCACAATAGTAGAGATCTCTATTAACTAAACTGATTGTGTCAGATGAGAGAAACATACAAAATGTGCAGAGCAGTGGTTCTCCAGAAACGGAGTAGAGAACCACTGCTCTATATGTTTATGTTTATATGAAAAAACTATTTTGTGAACTAATACTTGGTTTTTCACTCAACACCACTAAAGCCAATGCAATACAATTTCCTGTAGTCTGTGAGCAAATATGAATGCCAAATTGTTATCACCAATTGTACGTCTTATTCCTTTAGTTGTTTAGCTTTGAATTACAAAAACAACTTTTTAAAACTACTAGATTTTTTTCAGTCAACAACAATAAAATCAGCGCAGTACATTTTTCTGTCCTCTGTGTGTAAAGGTATATCAAATACAAAATGTAATGAATTTGAATACCTGCTTTTGTAAGCATAGATTTCATGTGATGTCACACATTGGTGTAGGTGCCATTTGTACGACTGAATTGCAGCATGTGTGTTTAAAGGAACTCATAAAGATATGGATTAAAGTTTTTCATTATCTCCATTTATTTACATCAGTAGCATTAGGATTCTATTCTACCTTCCATGACATAAACGTGTCCTGACATGATGTATAATACAAAGTTGTTACATTTTTATATGTTATTTTTCAAATATTGCACCAAAAACTTCATGTGATAATGCAATTGGTTATTATTCACATAAATGACCTGCTAGAACCCAACTAAAAAGCAGCACTTTATGAAAGTAACACAGACAAATGCTCACCAGCAAATCTGCTGCAAATCTACTAAATAACATGACATTTGTTATTGACATAATTTGATATTGAAAACATATCTGGATCAGTTATTTATTGGCCCAGCCTAAAATCACATGAAAATAATTGCAGAGCTATACCACTATTTGACAATTTAACATGACAGAGCCTAAAAATGTTTCTATTAAAATATGTAACTTTGCTTTATTGTTTCCAAATCCATAAATTAGTATTCTCTTACAATAACACAATAAAAGGATTATATGAAAAATATATACTCTCTGTGTGAAACACAGACCCTCATTAATATACTTAAGAGCATGCTTATCAGGATTTGAGTTAAAAATGTGTCTACCTTTATTTACTTTTAAATATTCAATACTAATTTTATGTTAAATTAATTGTAAAAGGAAAACAATAATTTTAGCCAACAGATGGCAGAAGGTCATCTTCTGCCATCTGCTGGCTAAAATTATTATTTAGTATTTAAAATGTATACTCAATGAAATTGTGTTCACAGGTTTCATCAATGGATGCATGATTTAACTTTATGAAGTCAGTATTATTATGTTAAAATAACATTTCGTCAATCATTCTGACGGTATCCGTTTTAACAGTCATGTGACATTCGAACATAGGATAAACATTTAAATAGGTTGATGAACTCTTAAAGGACACCAAGCATATGGAGATTGGTCATTTATTTCAAAGTCTTATTTCCTAACCCTGCCATTTCTGCTTCTGTGTGTAAATGCATGTATGTGTTTTAGCTTATTCTTCATCATTGCTGTGTTATAGATTAGCCATATGAGACCTATATCTCTATATCAGAACATCGTAGAGAAAGTGTGGTGGGCTGTTTTGTCTCATGTTAACAATTTTTGAAACATTTTGTGTGACAAATCTTGCAACAGCATGCACCACATAATTTTCTCTTCAGAAAATTTACCTAATTGGTAACATGTTAGTATTTCATATTCTAGGTATATTTGATAACAATGCAGCAAATCTAAACAGGCATGCCCTTAAAGGTCTTAAAGGTTCATATAATGAGATTTTTTAAAGATGTAAAATAAATTGTTTGTGTACCCAGAGTGTGTATGTGAAGTGTTATCTCAAAATACTCCACAGATCATTTATTATAGCATGTTAAAATTGACACTTTGTAGGCCTGAGCAAAATTGTGCAGTTTTTGGGTGTTTCCTTTAAAATGCAAATGAGTGGATGAAATGCAAACACTGATCACAATGATGGTGGTTTGTTGTAATTGAAATTCAATTGTGCTCTCGATTATTTTATTTTTTATCTTTTTCATGTTTTCTAGGTTGATATAAGCACTGGGGACCCAATTATAGCACTTACACTTGGAAAAAGTCAGATTTTCACGCTATGACCCCTTTAAGGTCCCAGATCGCTTGAACCCCGCTAATCGCTGCTTGCAGCTATATTTAGGGTTTCGAGCACGAAGTGCTGAAAACCTATTGTATTTGTCTGTTTTATTATTATTATTATTATTATTATTATTATTATTATTATTATTTTTCCGCCATAAAACGCGTCGCCCAGCACAAACCGTAAGTCGTAGAAACTTGCCACTTGGTCAACTGGTTGTATATTAGCAGGCTACTCAGATACAGTGAATCAGCCAAATCGGCCCATAGGTGGCGCTATAGCAATGCCCGACGCGTTGGGGCTCATAACTCCTAAACCGGACATCATACACTCAAGTGTTTGGTATCATTGTAATCCCTGGCTCCAAACTTAAAAAATGTATATCTCCGATTTCATTTCCGTCATGAAAAATTTTCCGCTATTTTCGAATTTGTCAAAAAAAATAAAAACGAACTAGTCCTAGGTTTTTCGCCCGATCGGAATCATTCCAGTGCTAAAATGTTCCTTGGAGTTTGAATATCAATAATTATCAAAAAAAAGTTGAACTTTCGACTCACGGTCAACATGCCACGCCCACACGTCTGAATTGTGGGCAGGCACTAGAACATTATTGGCTATAACTGGGGACAGGAATGAAGTATCAACACGACACTTGGTACTTGTGATGAGAGTCATGGCCTGAGGTTTCATGCATCGTTTCGTCACAGCGCCACCTAGTGGTCATACGAATCGAATAATGCTTATAACTTAGGCTGAGTTTAACGTATTTTCATGCGACGTTTTTCCTTGGACTCCTGAATTGTTGCCGAGTCCAATGATACCAAGCATGCCAGGTTTTGCTTTACGGTTGGTTCTGCACAGGAAAATAGCACTTAAAAAACATGCGCGAATAACTCCGCGAGGGTTCATCCGATCGACTCGAAACAACCATAGGAAGAATATTGTATTACCTTCTGAACAAAAAGTTCTATTGGCATTATGTTAAAATTTCCATCAGAAATGGCCGAAAATTGCAAAAAACGAAAAATTTACTCCAAATTTTGTGTTTTTTACACATAAATGGTTATAACTCCGCAACGAAATGATATTTTTTACCAGATTTGATACGCTGATGTCTGAGCAGAGTCTGAGGCAATACAAAAAAAATGGTATGCCTGCACCACTAGTTGGCCTCATAATTGAACAAAACCTTTGACGTTGAGCTAGCACAATGGTCATACAACAGTTTTTTTCACTAAACTTAAGTGTATAGCCATGATACAAGCTAGATGTAACACATTCATGACGTTGCATGCACAAGTTTTTCATAGCGCCACCTAGTGGTTATTTGTTATTTTGACTTAAAAATACTGCAACCTTATATCTAAAATCATGAGTCATCGTGGATTATGTCTTTCATGGCTTTGAGTATAATCATTGGTGGATTGCAATTCACTCCCTAGCAACCAATCAGAATACCCTAGCAACCATTTAGCAAGAGCTGTATCTTTGTATCAGAACATCGTAGAGATATGGGGTTCGGCTCGTTTGACTTTTTTACACTATTTTAACATTTTGTGACCCAAGTTTTGCCACTGTAAGCACCACAAACATTTCCTTCAGTGTTCTATTTGTCAATGCTTCGTGAGAAGAGAGGGAGACATTTCACTGAATGATAGCACCTTTTTTGCTGATGACTTTGAACAGGTGTGTGAGGTAGCTTATTTTTTATAATTTATTTTGTACAATTCAGCAAACCTACACAGGCATGCCCTTAAAGGTCTTAAGGTCCCAAATCGCTTGAACCCGACTCAATGGCCTTGTAATTCAACTAAACACGGCCATTTCTGAATTGTATTTTACGGTATAAATCTGAAAAACTAATTCTCGTTAACAAATTATCAGAATGACTTAACATTAAGGATGTGACATGTTTGTGACATGGTGCACCTGTGTGTAAGCTACATAGTCTGTCTGAACCGTTTCTGACCATCTCTTACGTTTTTCTGGATGCGATGTGGTGTATCAGCCTGGTCGACGACATCTGACATGTTGTATGTGCTTTAATGCTCGAAACCCGGTAAACGCTGCTTGCAGCTTTAATTAGGGGTTCAAGCGCGAAGCGCTGAAACCCTATTGTAATTGTTAAGATTTTTATTATTATTATTCTGCCGTAAAACGGAACGTGCAGACCAAACCGTAAGGCCTAGAGACTTGAAACTTGGCCAAATGGTAGGACCCAATTTGGGGAGAGGTTGACAGAGTATCAACCCGATTGGCCTATAGGTGGCGCTATAACGACGGAAATCACGTTTATGCTCATAACTCCCAGAAATCTTGTCCAAATGTCAAGTGTCTTATATCACTGGAATCCTTGCGTCAAGACGAACAAAACGTATATCTCCGATTTTATTTGCGCCTAGAATTTTTTTTCGCTATTTTCGATTTTGTCGAAAAAAATAAAAACGAACTAGTCCTAGGTTTTTCGACCGATCGGAACCATTCCAGTGCTGTAATATTCCTTGGAGCGTGAATATCAAAAGTTATCAAAAAAAAGTTGAACTTTCTACTCACCGTCGTAAAGCCACGCCCAAACGCCCCCTATGGGCGGAGCCTCTAGGTCTTAAATGGCTATAACTTGGGATTAGACAGAGGTATCGACACCAAATTTGGTGTATATATACAGGGGACTATTCTGGGCTCACGTTCAAATAATTGCGCCGCTTGACCACTAGTTGGCGTTATAACACCACCTCAACCTTTGAAGGGCTGTAGCTACAAAAGTGTGGGACCGATCAACTTGAAATTTGGCACGGTTGCTCTTGGTCTAGGGTACTATTAATGTCTAAAAGGAATTTTGCATGGCTCAAGAAACATAGCCGCCATCGGCCAATCAAGAAAAAGCAGCTATTAGACAGGGTTAACGAAGGCTGATCGAAACGAAACGCGGTGGGCCTGTTTGTCTCTTGGCCATGAAGGTCTGTGCAGAGTAAGAAAAAATTCGGCCTCCGGGGGGCGCTATCACGTTTTTTTAGTGTTTAAATTATTGTGTATTATGTAGTGTTTTAGATATCCACAAGATCCTCATATCATTTAATAGAGGTACTTACAATGAACAACTTTCCCTCAAGAAGCAACTGTCTCAGTAAAATCGTTTGTTAGATATTCATCATTTTCTTTTAAACCTACTTTTGCAAACTAGTCCTAGGTTTTTTGACCAATCTGAACCAATCCAGTGCTGGAATATTCCTTAGACATTGAATATCAATAATTATCAAAAAAAAGTTGAACTTTGCACTCGTCGTCGCAACACCACGGTCAAAAGTACGAAGAGGCGGTGCCACAAATACTTAAATGGCTATCATTTATGATAGGAATGAGATATCAACACGAAACTTGGTACACATATGTATAGACCTAGACTGAGTTCACATGCAAAAAATAGCAGAGATTGTCCACTAGGTGGCGCAATAACCTAAGAACAAAGAACGATGACTATAGCATATGTATACGACACATAGATATTTGTCTCACCTACTATTTTGCACATAACATCTGCTTTCAGATTCTTATAAGGGTCTATTAGGATAATTACATATCTTAGAAAACATGCCGACCAACAGCCAGCCAGCATTAACCATGTACGAGTCCAGCGATTACAACTAAACTGATGGGCTTTTTTGTCTTATGTTCTCAAGTGTCTGTGAGGATTTTTGGCTCATCATTCCGGAAATATTTGCATCTAGAACAATGGGTGTAACGTTAACTGTCCCCTAGATCAGTGGTTTTCAAAAGTATTCCTGGAAGCCCACTGCTCTGCACATATACAAAAGTCTTCTATTTTAAACAAATCCACTTTAATCATCAGTAGAGATTTGTATGAACTGACCTGATTGTGTCAGATGAGGGAATCATAGAAAATGTGCTGAGCATTGGGTCTGGAGAAACCACTGTGTTTCACTTAGTTGAAAGTACTGCTCTAGATGTTTATGATTATATGAAAAACAATTTTGTGAATTTGCTGTACTATCTGGGCAAATATCAATATGAAACATAAAATAAACTTTTGCCGTTGTATTCCTAGATTTGATATGATGTCTCACAGTGATGTGGGAACCATTTCTAACCTGTATTCGTTATTTCATTTGTAACTGCTGTTATGTTCCTTTTGTCCATGGGTTTGCATCTGCATGAAAATTATTATAAGATTCAATGATCTGCAGTCATTTACCTCATTAAAACTAAAAGACTTGAGGTTATCAATTCAAGCATTTTGAAATGTGACATTTTCAAAATGGGCCAGACTAAGTATATCTAACCAATTAACTAGTAATGTGAAGCTTATGACAAAATATTAATAGTTTTATTAAGATCAGACAATATATGTCTTTCCAAGACTAGGGCTGGTTGAATAATTAAGTTAAAACTGTGTTTTAAGGACTAGTCTGAAGAACTAGTAGTTAGTTAGGGCTAATCAGTCTTACTATTTGGATTTAAATATAATTTAAATAATTTAAATATTTTTTCACATGATACTTAAAGCAGTTATGTTCAGTCATGAAGACAAAAATGTATGACTAACTTTTAAGACTAGTCTTAGAGATTAATGTTACTGACCATTGGTTTAAGTGTAGTTACAGACTAAAATTTAGGTTTATGTTTTAGTTGTCTTACTTGAAAATAGCTTACAATGGCCTATCTTTAAATATATCAGGGCCATAGTTTTGTCTTAAGATGTACACCAGTAATGTTTTTTAAAAGGTTTGTTTGTAAAAAGTACCTAAATGTTTTTAAATAACTAATGGCTAGTCATGCCTCAATTTAAACCTGTGGGAAACAACCCAATAAAGTTATAAAGCTTCAAATGTTGTCTTAGAATTCTTCAAATCCTAAAGGTATGAAAAAGATTGCTGTAAATATGTGGATCCTTAAAGAACAGGCCAACATTAGAAATAATTACTAATAATCACACATAAAGAGAATATATATTTGGTTATCAGTAGCTTTAGTATTTTAATCTATTTTCCATGACATAAACATGTCATGATGTGTCTTATAAAGTTTTTAATAATTGTTTATAGAATTATTGCAATGAAATTGTAATGTTATGATATAATTGGTTGTTTTAAATGTAAATGATTTACTGAAAACTTACTCAAGCACAGCACATGTGTGAACACAAATAAGTGCTTAATAGCAAATCTGACTGACATTTGCTTAATGACATCATATTTGTTATTAACTCCATTTGATATAAACAACACATCTGGATTTGTTATGTTTAGGCCTACTATAATATGACAGAGGCTGTCATCTGAAATACTTGTATGTTTGCACATAATATTTATGTCAAAGAATATATATGTTCTTTAAGAACAATTACGTTTGTTAATAAAAAAAATAGTCTAAAAGATTTAAACAAGCAACCATTTAGTAAGACCTACAGAATATATCTCTATGAACTAAAATGACTGTTTCAGATGAGAGAAACATACAAAATGTGCAGAGCATGTTTGTGTATATGTTCCTTTTGTCCATAAAAATATATACAGTTTAATAACTTGCATACCTCACTTTATTTACCTAATTAAAACAGAAAGCCTTCATGGTACTCGATTAAAGGACATGAACATGAATCTGCTAAATGAAATGATATTTGTTATTGACACGATTTAATAACATCATCCACCATTCAGATAAAGTATCTGGTTATGTTTATTAAATTGTTTCAGTTCTTACACTCAACAACAGTAAAGCCAGTGCAGTACAATTTTCTCTACACTGTATAAATATATATATATATCAAATACAAAAACAACTTTGCAGAAGTATAGCTATCACACAGTCATTTTGAAAACGGCTCTGACGAACGGCCCCTAAAGCTTATGACAAAGCATACAATGTATTATTGAGATCAGGCAATATACTCAAATTCCTTATTGTGGTTTTTAGGTGCAATTTTCCGTTATGTCCACTAGATGGTAGAAGAGGATCAATCACTGGCTGACATTTGCACTCACAGAAAACACAGTTAAAGAGTAATCATCATCTAAGTTTACTATTAATAGAAATCTGTTCACATTTAAAGGTGCAGTGTGTAAATTTTAGAAGGATCTCTTGACAGAAATGCAAAATGATATAAAAAACTATATTATCAGGGGTGTATAAAGACCTTTCATAATGAACCGGTATGTGTTTATTACCTTAGAACGAGACCTTTTTATCTACATACACCGAGTGTCCCCTTACATGGAAGTCACCATTTTGTGGCGCCATTTTTCTACAGAAGCCCCTAACGGACATTTTTTTACTAAGTTGTCTCCGACGATGACATGTTTGTCTGGTGGCGGCTACCGTAGCTTCTCTATGTGTTTCAAAAGCGAGGGGTGAGCAGTGGACTAAGCCATTGGTTGCAATTCGTGACCTCACCACTAGACGCCGCTAAAATGTACACACTGCACTTTTAACTTCATGATTTTACTGTTATAATATTAAAATCACATTTAGTTAAAGACTACCACTTCAATTGTTCTGAGTTATCAGTTTTAACACTCATGTCATTTTATGAAAGCTGTGAAACGTGAACATAATTTTGGAGGCACTTACACGACATTTGCAGTAAGAATTATATATTTTTAGTTTTTATAAAAAAAACCATACCAAATGAGTGTGTAACCATGTCAATATTAAGTCTTGTTCTTTAACAGTCTTGTTTCTCCTTTCTCAGATAAACGTGTGTGTGTACAATATACAATGCAGAATATCTATATGGCCATGTCCTTAAACGTCTTGTGATCTAAATGGCTTGAACCCCGGTAATCGCTGCTAGCAGCTATATTTAGGGGTTCAAGCACGAAGTGCTGAAACCCTATTGTAATTGCCAAGGTTTTTATTATTATTATTATTATTATTAGTTATTATTATTCTGCCGTAAAACGGAATGTGCAGACCAAACCGTAAGGCCTAGAGACTTGAAACTTGGCCAAATGGTAGGACCCAATTTGGGGAGAGGTTGATAGAGTATCAACCCGATTGGCCCATAGGTGGCGCTATAGCGATAACAAACGCGTTGATGGTCATAACTTCCACAAATCTTATCCAAATGTCAAGTGTCTTATATCCCTGGATTCCTTGCGTCAAGGCGAACAAAACGTATATCTCCGATTTCATTTCCGTCATGAATTTTTTTTCGCTATTTTCGATTATGTCAAAAAAAATAAAAACGAACTCGTCCTAGGTTTTTCGTCCGATCGGAACCGTTCCAGTGCCGTAATATTCCTTGGAGTGTGATTATCAAAAGTTATCAAAAAAAAGTTGAACTTTCGACTCGCCGTCGTCAAGCCACGCCCAAACGCCCCCAATGAGCGGAGCCTCTTGATCTTAAATGGCTATAACTTAGGAAGGGAAGGAGGTTTCGACACCAAATTTGGTACACATATACAGGGGACTATTCTGAGGTCAGGTGCAAAAAATTGCGCCGCTTGACCACTAGTTGTCGCTATAACACCACCTCAACTTTGAAGGGCTGTAACTACGGAAATATGGGACCGATCAACTTGACATTTGACAGGTGTGCTCCTGGTCTGGGGTACTATCTATTTTTAAAAGGAATTTTGCGTAACTCAAAAAACATGGCCGCCATCGGCCAATCAATAAAAAGCAGCTATTAGACAGGGTTAACGGAGGCCGATCGAAATGAAACGCGGTGGGCCTGTTTGTCTCTTGGCCATGAAGGTCTGTGCAGAATAAGAAAAAATTCGGCCTCCAGAGGGCGCTATCACGTTTTTTCAGTGTTTAAGTGATTGTGTATTATGCAGTGTTTCAGATATCAACAAGATCCTCATATCATTTAATAGAGGTACTTAAAATGAACAACTTTTCCTCAAGCAGCACTTGTCTCAGTCGAATCGTTTGTTAGATATTCATCATTTTCTTTGAAACCT
Organism: Paramisgurnus dabryanus; assembly: GCF_030506205.2. Classification (NCBI taxonomy): domain Eukaryota; kingdom Metazoa; phylum Chordata; class Actinopteri; order Cypriniformes; family Cobitidae; genus Paramisgurnus; species Paramisgurnus dabryanus. The sequence goes on along the minus strand of NC_133340.1, from coordinate 50,730,213 downwards.
ACTTTTGCGAACTAGTCCTAGGTTTTTTGACTGATCTGAACCGATCCAGTGCTGGAATAGTCCTTAGACACTGTTTATCAATAACTATCAAAAAAAGTTGAACTTTGCACTCATTGTCACAACACCACGGTCAAAAGTACGAAGAGGCGGTGCCACAAATACTACAATGGCTATCATTTATGATAGGAATGAGATATCAACACGAAACTTGGTACACATATGTATAGACGCAGGCCAAGGTCACATGTAAAAAATTGCAGAGATTGTCCACTAGGTGGCGCTATAACCTAAGAAAAAATAACGATAACTATAGCATATGTATACAACACATAAATATTTGTCTGACCTACTTTTTATTTTGCACATAACATCTGCTTTCAGATTCTTATAAGGGTCTTTTAGGATAATTACATATCTTAAAAAACATGCCGACCAACAGCCAGCCAGCATTAACCATGTACGAGTCCAGCGTAATGGTGTGCCATTACAACTAAACTGATGGGCCTGTTTGTCTTATGTTCTCAAGTGTCTTTGATGATTTTTGGCTCATCATTCCGGAAATATTTGCATCTAGAACAACGGGAGTTACGTTAACTGTGCCCTAGATCAATGGTTCTCAAAATTATTCCTGGAGGCCCACTGCTCTGCACATATACGAAAGTCTTCTATTTTAAACAAATCTACTTTAATCATCAGTAGAGATTTGTATGAACTGAACTGATTGTGTCAGATGAGAGAAACATACAAAATGTGCCGAGCATTGGGTCTCGAGAAACCACTGCGGTTCACTGAGTTGAAAGTACTGCTCTAGATGTTTATGTTTATATGAAAAACAATTTTGTGAATTTGCTGTACTATCTGGGCAAATATCAATATGAAACATAAAATAAAATTTTGCCGTTGTATTACTGGATTTGATGTGATGTCACATAGTGAGGTGGGCACCATTTGTAACCTGTATTCTTTATTTCATTTGTAGCTGCTGTTATGTTCCTTTTGTCCATGGGTTTGCATCTGCATGAAAATTATAAGATTTAATGATTTGCAGTAATTTACCTCATTAAAACTAAAAGACTTGAGGTAATCAATTCAAGCATTTTGAAATGTGACCTTTTTTAAAATGGGCCAGACTAAGTATATCTAACTAATTAACTAGTAATGTGAAGCTTATGACAAAATATTAACAGTTTTATTAAGATCAGACAATATATGTCTTTCCAAGACTAGGGCTGGTTGAACAAACATACAGTAGCCATTAAGTAAAGACTGTGTTTTAAGGACTAGTCTGAAGAACTAGTAGTTAGTTAGGGCTAATCAGTCTTACTATTTGGATTTAAATATAATTAAAATAATTTAAAAAAAATTTCACATGATACTTAAAGCAGTTATGTTCAATCATGAAGACAAAAATGTATGACTAACTTTGAATACTAGTCTTAGAGATTAATGTTACTGACCATTGGTTTAAGTGTAGTTACAGACTAAAATTAAGGCTTAAGTTTTAGTTATCTTACTTGAAAATAGCTTACACTGGCCTACCTTTAAATATATCTGGGCCATAGTTTTGTCTTAAGATGTACACCAATAATGTTTTTGATAAGGTTTGTTTGTAAAAAGTACCTAAATGTTTTTACATAACTAATGGCTAGTCATGCACCAATTTAAACCTGTGGGAAACAACCCTATGAAGTTATAAAGCTTCAAATGTTGTCTTAGAATTCTTCAAATCCTAAAGGCCACGTCACACTGGTCAGACAGACTCCAACAGACGCGTCTGTTGGAGTCTGTCTGACCAGTGTGAAACCCCTGTTGGAAGTTGTTGGATCAAAGTAAATGAGTCTTTAGAATGTATTTGTCTGTTGGTGTCTGTTGGAGTTGGTAGTTGTCTGACCAGTGTGAACTGGCCTTAAAGGTATGAAAAAGATTGCTGTAAATATGTGGATCCTTAAAGAACAATAATAGGCCAACATTAGAAATAATAACTAATAATCACACATAAAGAGAATATATATTTGGTTATCAGTAGCTTTAGTATTCTAATCTATTTTCCATAACATAAACACGTCATGCTGTGTCTTATAAAGTTTTCAATAATTGTTTATAGAATTATTGCAATGAAATTGTAATGTTATGATACAATTGGTAATTTTAAATATAAATGATTTACTGAAAACTTACTCTAGCACAGCACGTGTGTGAACACAAGGCAAGGCAAGGCAAATTTATTTGTATAGCACATTTCATACACAGAGGTCATTCAAAGTGCTTTACATAGAAATGAGAAAATAATATATAAAAGAGAAAAAGAAAATGTAAATGTAAAAATAATAGATACACAATAAAATCACAATAAAAAAAGATTCATGAGAATTTAGAATAACAATTAAAGAAAATGAATGTGATTTTAATAAAAACAGTTTAGAATGTTAAAAAGAATAAAACAGGAGTAAAAGTGGCTTGAGTTAAAGATGTAGTCAGTGTAAAGCAGCACAGTGATCATTCAGTAAATGCAGAGTTAAACAGATGTGTTTTTAATCTAGATTTAAAATTAGTATTCTAATCTATTTTCTATTTTCTATTTACAAATAAGTGCTTAATAGCAAATCTGACTGACATTTGCTTAATGACATCATATTTGTTATTAACTCCATTTGATATAAACAACACATCTGGATCAGTTATGTATGGACATAGCCAGTTGTTAAATATAAAAAATGTACAGCTTTAGTACTATTTTTAGGCCTACTATAATATGACAGAGGCTGTCATCTGAAATACTTTTATGTTTGCACATAATATCTATGTCAAAGAATATATATGTTCTATAAGAACAATTACTTTTGTTTAAAAAAATAGTCTAAAAGATTTAAACAAGCAACCATTTAGTAAGACCTAGATCTCTATGAATTAAAATGACTGTTTCAGATGAGAGAAACATACAAAATGTGCAGAGCATGTTTGTGTATATGTTCCTTTTGTCCATAAAAATATATACGGTTTAATAACTTGCATACCTCACTTTATTTACCTAATTAAAACAGAAAGCCTTCATTGTACTCGATTAAAGGACATGAACATGAATCTGCTAAATGAAATGATATTTGTTATTGACACAATTTAATAACACCATCCACCATTCAGATAACGTATTTGGTTTTGTTTTATTAAATTGTTTCAGTTCTTACACTCAACAACAGTAAAGCCAGTGCAGTACAATTTTCTCTACACTGTATAATACAAATACAAAAACAACTTTGCAGAAGTATAGCTATCACACAGTCATTTTGAAAACGGCCCTGACGAACGGCCCCTAAAGCTTATGACAAAGCATACAAGTATTATTGAGATCAGGCAATATACTCAAATTCCTTATTGTGGTTTTTAGGTGCAATTTTCCGTTATGTCCACTAGATGGCTGTAGAGGATCAATCACTGGCTGACATTTGCACTCACAGAAAACACAGAAGATGATTACTCTTTAACTAAGTCTACTATTAATAGAACTCTGTACACATTTAAAGGTGCAGTGTGTAATTTTAAAAAGGATCTCTTGACGAAAATGCAAAATGATATACAAAACTATATTATCAGGGGTGTATAAAGACCTTTCATAATAAACCGGTATGTGTTTATTACCTTAGAACGAGACCTTTTTATCTACATACACTGAGGGTCCCCTTACATAAAAGTCACCATTTTGTGCCGCCATTCTTCTACAGAAGCCCTTAACGGACAAATTTTTTTACTAAGTTGTCTCCGACGATGACATGTTTGTCCGGTGGCGGCTACTGTAGCTTCTCTATGTGTTTCAAAAGCGAGGGGTGAGCAGTGGACTATGCCATTGGTTGCAATTCGTGACCTTACCACTAGGTGCCGCTAAAATGTACACACTGCACCTTTAACTTCATGATTTTACTGTTATAATATTAAAATCACATTTAGTGAAAGACTACCACTTCAATTGTTCTGAGTTATCAGTTTTAACACTCATGTCATTTTATGATAGCTGTGAAACGTGAACATAATTTTGGAGGCACTTACACGACATTTGCAGTAAGAATTATATATTTTTTGTTTTTATAAAAAAAACTACATTCCAAATGAGTGTATAACCATGTCAATATTAAGTCTTGTTCTTTAACAGTCTTGTTTCTCCTTTCTCAGGTAAACGTGTGTGTGTACAATATACAATGCAGTATATCTATATGGCCATGTCCTTAAACGTCTTGTGATCTAAATGGCTTGAACCCCGATAATCGCTGCTAGCAGCTATATTTCTTTTTATTATTTTTCTTCTGCCGTAAAACGGATCGTGCAGACCAAACCGTAAGGCCTAGAGACTTGAGACTTGGCCAAATGGTAGGTCTCATTCGTGCGCGAAGATGACAGAGTGTCATCCCAATCGGCCTATGGGGGGCGCTACAGCGATGGCAAACGCGTTGATGCTCATAACTTCGACAATTCTTGTCCAAATGTCAAGTGTCTTATATTCCTGGATTCCTTGCGTCAAGACGAACAAAATGTATATCTCCGATTTCATTTCCGTCATTAAAAATTTTCCGCTATTTTTGATTTTGTCGAAAAAAATAAAAACGAACTAGTCCTAGGTTTTTCGCTCGATCGGAATCGTTTCGGTGCTAAAATGTTCCTTGGAGTTCGAATATCAATAATTATTGAAAAAAAGTTGAACTTTCGACTCACGGTCGACATGCCACGCCCAAACGTCTGAAGTGTGCGCAGCCACTAGGGATTTATTGGATATAACTGCGGACAGGAATGAAGTATTAACACGACACTTGGTACTTGTGATGACAGTCATGGCCTGAGGTGGCATGCGTCGTTTCGTCACAGCGCCACCTAGTGGTCAGACGAATCATTTAAACGCTTATAACTTAGGCTGAGTTTAACATATTTTCATGCAACTTTTTTCTTTGGAGTCCTGAATTGTTGCCGAGTCCAACGATACCAAGCATGCCAGGTTTTGCTTTACGGTTGGTTCTGCACAGGAAAATAGCGCTTAAAAAACACGCGCGAATAACTCCGCGAGGGTTATTCCGATCGACTCGAAACGACCATAGGAAGAACATTGTATTACCTTCTGAACAAAAAGTTCTATTGGCGTTATGTTAAAATTTTCATCAGAAATGGCCGAAAATTGCAAAAAACGAAAAATTACCTCAAAATTTTGTGTTTTTACACATAAATGGTTATAACTCCGCAACGAAATGATATTTTTTCACCAGATTTGATACGCTGATGCCTGAGCACAGTCTGAGGCAATACAAAAAAAAATGGTATGCCTGCACCACTAGTTGGCCTCATAATTTAACAAAACCTATGACATTGAGCAAACCCTATGGTCAAACAACTGTTTTTTCAATAAACTAAAGTGTACAGCCATGATACTAGCTAGATGTAACACAGTCATGACCTGAGATTCCATGCACGAGTTTGTCATAGCGCCACCTAGTGGTAATTTGTTATTTTCACTTAAAAATACTGTAACCTTACATTTAAAATCATGAGTCATCATGGATTATTCCTTTCATGGCTTTGAGTATAATCATTGATGGATTGCAAGTCACTCCCTAGCAACCAATGAGAATACCCTAGCAACCATTTAGCAAGCTGTATCTCTGTATCAGAACATCGTAGAGACGTGGGGTTCGGCTCTTTTGACTCATTAACCCTATTTTAACATTTTGTGACCCGAGTTTTGCCATTGCAAGCACCACAAACATTTCCTTCAGTGTTCTATTTGTCAATGTTCCGTGAGAAGAGAGGGAGACATTTCACTGAACGATAGCAATTTTTGCTAATAACTTTGAACACGTGTGTCTGGTATCTTATTTTTCATCATTTATTTTGTACAATGCAGCAAATCTACACAGCCATGCCCTTAATGGTCTTAATGTCCCAAATCGCTTGAACCCCGGTAATCGCTGCTTGCAGCTATATTTAGGGTTTCGAGCACGAAGTGCTGAAAACCTATTGTATTTGTCTGTTTTATTATTATTATTATTAGGGTTTCGAGCACGAAGTGCTGAAAACCTATTGTATTTGTCTGTTTTATTATTAGGGGTTCAAGCCCGAAGGGCTGAAACCCTATTGTATTTGTACTGATTTTTATTATTATTATTATTATTATTATTATTATTATTATTTTTATTATTTTTCTTCTGCCGTAAAACGGATCGTGCAGACCAAACCGTAAGGCCTAGAGACTTGAGACTTGGCCAAATGGTAGGTCTCATTCGTGCGCGAAGATGACAGAGTGTCATCCCAATCGGCCTATGGGGGGCGCTACAGCGATGGCAAACGCGTTGATGCTCATAACTTCGACAATTCTTGTCCAAATGTCAAGTGTCTTATATTCCTGGATTCCTTGCGTCAAGACGAACAAGATGTATATCTCCGATTTCATTTCCGTCATTAAAAATTTTCCGCTATTTTTGATTTTGTCGAAAAAAATAAAAACGAACTAGTCCTAGGTTTTTCGCTCGATCGGAATCGTTTCGGTGCTAAAATGTTCCTTGGAGTTCGAATATCAATAATTATTGAAAAAAAGTTGAACTTTCGACTCACGGTCGACATGCCACGCCCAAACGTCTGAAGTGTGCGCAGCCACTAGGGATTTATTGGATATAACTGCGGACAGGAATGAAGTATTAACACGACACTTGGTACTTGTGATGACAGTCATGGCCTGAGGTGGCATGCGTCGTTTCGTCACAGCGCCACCTAGTGGTCAGACGAATCATTTAAACGCTTATAACTTAGGCTGAGTTTAACATATTTTCATGCAACTTTTTTCTTTGGAGTCCTGAATTGTTGCCGAGTCCAACGATACCAAGCATGCCAGGTTTTGCTTTACGGTTGGTTCTGCACAGGAAAATAGCGCTTAAAAAACACGCGCGAATAACTCCGCGAGGGTTATTCCGATCGACTCGAAACGACCATAGGAAGAACATTGTATTACCTTCTGAACAAAAAGTTCTATTGGCGTTATGTTAAAATTTTCATCAGAAATGGCCGAAAATTGCAAAAAACGAAAAATTACCTCAAAATTTTGTGTTTTTACACATAAATGGTTATAACTCCGCAACGAAATGATATTTTTTCACCAGATTTGATACGCTGATGTCTGAGCACAGTCTGAGGCAATACAAAAAAAAATGGTATGCCTGCACCACTAGTTGGCCTCATAATTTAACAAAACCTATGACATTGAGCAAACCCTATGGTCAAACAACTCTTTTTTTCAATAAACTAAAGTGTACAGCCATGATACTAGCTAGATGTAACACAGTCATGACCTGAGATTCCATGCACGAGTTTGTCATAGCGCCACCTAGTGGTAATTTGTTATTTTCACTTAAAAATACTGTAACCTTACATTTAAAATCATGAGTCATCATGGATTATTCCTTTCATGGCTTTGAGTGTAATCATTGATGGATTGCAAGTCACTCCCTAGCAACCAATGAGAATACCCTAGCAACCATTTAGCAAGCTGTATCTCTGTATCAGAACATCGTAGAGACGTGGGGTTCGGCTCTTTTGACTCATTAACCCTATTTTAACATTTTGTGACCCGAGTTTTGCCATTGCAAGCACCACAAACATTTCCTTCAGTGTTCTATTTGTCAATGTTCCGTGAGAAGAGAGGGAGACATTTCACTGAACGATAGCAATTTTTGCTAATAACTTTGAACACGTGTGTCTGGTATCTTATTTTTCATCATTTATTTTGTACAATGCAGCAAATCTACACAGCCATGCCCTTAATGGTCTTAAAGTCCCAAATCGCTTGAACCCCGGTAATCGCTGCTTGCAGCTATATTTATTATTATTATTATTAGGGGTTCAAGCCCGAAGGGCTGAAACCCTATTGTATTTGTACTGATTTTTATTATTATTAGGGGTTCAAGCCCGAAGGGCTGAAACCCTATTGTATTTGTACTGATTTTTATTATTATTATTATTATTATTATTATTATTATTATTTTTATTATTTTTCTTCTGCCGTAAAACGGATCGTGCAGACCAAACCGTAAGGCCTAGAGACTTGAGACTTGGCCAAATGGTAGGTCTCATTCGTGCGCGAAGATGACAGAGTGTCATCCCAATCGGCCAATGGGGGGCGCTACAGCGATGGCAAACGCGTTGATGCTCCTAACTTCCACAATTCTTGTCCAAATGTCAAGTGTCTTATATCCCTGGATTCCTTGCGTCAAGACAAACAAAATGTATATCTCCGATTTCATTTCCGTCATTAAAAATTTTCCGCTATTTTCGATTTTGTCGAAAAAAATAAAAACGAACTAGTCCTAGGTTTTTCGCTCCATCGGAATCGTTTCGGTGCTAAAATGTTCCTTGGAGTTCGAATATCAATAATTATTGAAAAAAAGTTGAACTTTCGACTCACGGTCGACATGCCACGCCCAAACGTCTGAAGTGTGCGCAGCCACTAGGGATTTATTGGCTATAACTGCGGACAGGAATGAAGTATCAACACGACACTTAGTACTTGTGATGACAGTCATGGCCTGAGGTGGCATGCGTCGTTTCGTCACACCGCCACCTAGTGGTCAGACGAATCATTTAAACGCTTATAACTTAGGCTGAGTTTAACGTATTTTCATGCAACTTTTTTCTTTGGAGTCCTGAATTGTTGCCGAGTCCAACGATACCAAGCATGCCAGGTTTTGCTTTACGGTTGGTTCTGCACAGGAAAATAGCGCTTAAAAAACAAGCGCGAATAACTCCGCGAGGGTTATTCCGATCGACTCGAAACGACCATAGGAAGAACATTGTATTACCTTCTGAACAAAAAGTTCTATTGGCGTTATGTTAAAATTTCCATCAGAAATGGCCGAAAATTGCAAAAAACGAAAAATTACCTCAAAATTTTGTGTTTTTACACATAAATGGATATAACTCTGCAACGAAATTATATTTTTTCACCAGATTTGATACGCTGATGTCTGAGCACAAGCTGAGGCAATACAAAAAAAATGGTATGCCTGCACCACTAGTTGGCCTCATAATTTAACAAAACCTATGACATTGAGCAAACCCAATGGTCATACAACTGTTTTTTTCAATAAACTAAAGTGTACAGCCATGATACTAGCTAGATGTAACACAGTCATGACCTGAGATTCCATGCACGAGTTTGTCATAGCGCCACCTAGTGGTAATTTGTTGTTTTCACTTAAAAATACTGTAACCTTACCTTTAAAATCATGAGTCATCATGGATTATTCCTTTCATGGCTTTGAGTATAATCATTGGTGGATTGCAAGTCACTCCCTACCAAGCAATGAGAATACCCTAGCAACCATTTAGCAAGAGCTGTATCTCTGTATCAGAACATCGTAGAGACATGGGGTTCAGTTCTTTTGACTCATTAACACTATTTTAAAATTTTGTGACCCGAGTTTTGCCAATGCAAGCACCACAAACATTTCTTTCATTGTTCCATTTGTCAATGTTCCGTGAGAAGAGAGGGAGACATTTCACTGAATGATAGCACTTTTTTGCTGATACTTTGAACACGTGTGTCTGGTATCTTATTTTTCATCATTTATTTTGTACAATGCAGCAAATCTACACAGCCATGCCCTTAAAGGTCTTAATGTCCCAAATCGCTTGAACCCCGGTAATCGCTGCTTGCAGCTATATTTATTATTATTATTATTATTATTATTATTATTTTTCCGCCATAAAACGCGTCGCCCAGCACAAACCGTAAGTCGTAGAAACTTGCCACTTGGTCAGCTGGTTGTATTTTAGCAGGCTACTCAGATACAGTGAATCAGCCAAATCGGCCCATAGGTGGCGCTATAGCAATGCCCGACGCGTTGGGGCTCATAACTCCTAAACCGGACATCCTACACTCAAGTGTTTGGTATCATTGTAATCCCTGGCTCCAAACTTAAAAAAATGTATATCTCCGATTTCATTTCCTGTATGCAAATTTTTTCGCTAATTTGCATAATATGCATTTCAAGCCAAACTGAACTAGTCCTAGGTTTTTCGCCCGATCGGAATCGTTCCAACGCAGGAGAAATCTGTGGAGTGAGTAGGTAAATAATTATCGAACAGAATGTGTAATTTCGCTTCAGTGTCACTAAGGGGCGCCAAAATTCAATACCGGAAGTAGACTATCTCCAGAAAAATGGCTATAACTCGTGAACGGTTAGAGATATCTTAACGCGGTTTGGTACACATGTGTATCAGCTCACTCCGGGGTCACAGGAAAAAATATGCGGATTTTGGCCACTAGGTGGCGCTATAATAAGCTTGAGGGTCGAAAATGGCTATCACTACACAACCGTAAGCCCGATACACTTCATATTTGGTATGGTGTGTCTTTGTGCAATGTACCATGAGGGTCTAGAAGGACATTGGCGTATCTGCAAAAACATGGCCGTCATCGGCCAATGAAGTGTGAGGGCTGATTTGACAGGGTTAACGAAGGTCGATCGGAACGACACTCACTGTGCTTGTTCGTGTACTGCTCCAGAAGGTCTGTAAGAATTATGGTGTCATTTCGCCACTAGGGGGCGTAATACCGTATTTCGGTGCCTGTATCACGTGACGTTTGACATACACACACAAACATGACATCATATGATAGATCGGTTCATGACGAAAAACTTTGCCTCTTGAAGCGTTGCTGTCAATCAAACGGTTCGTTAGTTATTGGCGATAACGTTCAAACCTACTTTTGCGAACTAGTCCTAGGTTTTTCATCCGATCTGAACCTAACGAAAGCTGATTGATTCTGTGGAGTGGGAATATGAATAATTATCGAAAAAAAGTTGAAATTTGTATTCAAACACGCAAGGAGTGGCCAAAAACCGAACTGGGCGGAGCTTAAAACATTTAAACGGCCATAACTCGAGAGGCGTTTGAGATATCATGATGGGGCTTGAATCATATGTGTAGGCCATCGGTCTAAGGTCGTGATATAAAAAGCTCGCCGATTGGACACTAGATGGCGCTATAACGAGGAAAATAGCACTAAATACTGTGATTATGCAATGGTTGCAACTTTCACGCCTATAACTTTATCTGTGGTCAAGAGATTTTCATGGGAGTTATTTTTTTAGCATCCTGAATTGTTTCCGAGTCCTACGATACCAAGCATGCCAGGTTTCGCCTTACGGTTAGTTCTGCACAGCAAAAATAGCACTTACAAAACATGCGCGAATAACTCTGCGAGGATTATTCCGATCGACTTTAAACGACCATAGGAAGAACATTGCATTACCTTCTGAACAAAAAAGTCTATTGGCGTTATGTTAAAATTTCTATCAGAAATGGCAGAAAATTGCAAAAAACGAAAAATTACCTCAAAATTTTGTGTTTTTTACACATAAATGGTTATACCTCCGCAACGAAATGACATTTTTTCACCAGATTTGATACGCTGATGGCTGAGCAGAGTCTGAGGCAATACCCAAAAAATAATATGCCTGCACCACTCGTTGGCCTCATAATTGAACAAAACCTTTGACATTGAGCGAGCCCAATGGTCTTACAACTGTTTTTTTCACTAAACTAAAGTGTTCAGCCATGATACTAGCTAGATGTAACAAAGTCATGAACTGACGTTGCATGCACAATTTTGTCGTAGCGCCACCCTGTGGTTATTTGTTATTTTCACTTAAAAGTGAGTATAGAGCAGAGAAATTTCACTGAATGAGAGCTGTTTTTTTGCTGATAGCTAATGTATTTAAGGTTGTATCTTCGCCAAACGTATGCGTAATGACACAGTACTTGGTAATTCTGATGGCAGTCAGGACCTGAGGGAGCCTGCAGTTTTGTTGCACCAACACCTAGTGGTCGGAAGCATATTTTAGAAACCTAAATCTTTGGCTGCAGTCACCGTATTTTCATGAGACTTTTTTCACAGGAGTCCTGAATTGTTGCAGAGTCCAACGATACCAAACATGCCAGGTTTTGCCTTATGCTTAGTCCTGGAGTTATCAGAACACAATTAAGGAGAACATTAAATAAGTCAAGCATTATCTTTCTAGCTGTGTTTGCTGTCCACTGTAGGTCCTTGCGGTTTGCTGCGCTGCTGTGTGTGTGCCTTATGTGCACGTCTGCAGTCTGTTTACACCATTGCACCATACCACGACTCAATGGCCTTGTAGTTCAACTAAACACGGCCATTTCTGAATTGTATGTTACGGTATAAATCTGAAAAACTAATTCTCGTTAACAAATTGTCTGAATGACTTAACATTAAGGACGTGACATATTTGTCCTATAGGTGCACCTGTGTGTAAGCATACATAGTCTGTATGAACCGTTTCTGACCATCTCTTTCGTTTTTCTGCATGTGATGTGGTGTATCAGCCTGGTCGACGACGTCTGACGTCTCTGACGTGCTTTAATGCTCGAAACCCGGTAAATGCTGCTTGCAGCTTTAATTAGGGTTTCGAGCACGAAGTGCCCAAACGTCTGAAGTGTGCGCAGCCACTAGGGATTTATTGGCTATAACTGCGGACAGGAATGAAGTATCAACACGACACTTGGCACTTGTGATGACAGTCATGGCCTGAGGTGGCATGCGTCGTTTCGTCACAGCGCCACCTAGTGGTCAGACGAATCATTTAAACGCTTATAACTTAGGCTGAGTTTAATGTATTTTCATGCAACTTTTTTCTTTGGAGTCCTGAATTGTTGCCGAGTCCAACGATATCAAGCATGCCAGGTTTTGCTTTACGGTTGGTTCTGCACATGAAAATAGCGCTTAAAAAACAAGCGCGAATAACTCCGCGAGGGTTATTCCGATCGACTCGAAACGACCATAGGAAGAACATTGTATTACCTTCTGAACAAAAAGTTCTATTGGCGTTATGTTAAAATTTCCATCAGAAATGGCCGAAAATTGCAAAAAACGAAAAATTACCTCAAAATTTTGTGTTTTTACACATAAATGGATATAACTCCGCAACGAAATGATATTTTTTCACCAGATTTGATACGCTGATGTCTGAGCACAAGCTGAGGCAATACAAAAAAAATGATATGCCTGCACCACTAGTTGGCCTCATAATTTAACAAAACCTATGACATTGAGCAAACCCAATGGTCATACAACTGTTTTTTCAATAAACTAAAGTGTACAGCCATGATACTAGCTAGATGTAACACAGTCATGACCTGAGATTCCATGCACGAGTTTGTCATAGCGCCACCTAGTGGTAATTTGTTATTTTCACTTAAAAATACTGTAACCTTACCTTTAAAATCATGAGTCATCATGGATTATTCCTTTCATGGCTTTGAGTATAATCATTGGTGGATTGCAAGTCACTCCCTAGCAAGCAATGAGAATACCCTAGCAACCATTTAGCAAGAGCTGTATCTCTGTATCAGAACATCGTAGAGACATGGGGTTCAGTTCTTTTGACTCATTAACACTATTTTAAAATTTTGTGACCCGAGTTTTGCCAATGCAAGCACCACAAACATTTCTTTCATTGTTCCATTTGTCAATGTTCCGTGAGAAGAGAGGGAGACATTTCACTGAATGATAGCACTTTTTTGCTGATACTTTGAAGACGTGTGTCTGGTATCTTATTTTTCATCATTTATTTTGTACAATGCAGCAAATCTACACAGCCATGCCCTTAAAGGTCTTAATGTCCCAAATCGCTTGAACCCCAGTAATCGCTGCTTGCAGCTATATTTCTAGTTATTATTTTTCTTCTGCCGTAGAACGGATCGTGCAGACCAAACCGTAAGGCCTAGAGACTTGAGACTTGGCCAAATGGTAGGACCCAATTTGGGGAGAGGTTGATAGAGTATCAACCCGATTGGCCTATAGGTGGCGCTATAGCGATAACAAACGCGTTGATGCTCATAACTCCCAGAATTCTTGTCCAAATGTCAAGTGTCTTATATCCCTGGATTCCTTGCGTCAAGACGAACAAAACGTATATCTCCGATTTCATTTCCGTCATGAAAATTTTTTCGCTATTTTCGATTTTGTCGAAAAAAATAAAAACGAACTAGTCCTAGGTTTTTTGTCCGATCGGAACCGTTCCAGTGCTGTAATATTCCTTGGAGTGTGAATATGAAAAGTTATCAAAAAAAAGTTGAACTTTATACTCGTCGTCGTCAAGCCACGCCCAAACGCCCCCAATGGGCGGAGCCTCTTGGACTTCAATGGCTGTAACTTGGGATTGGAAAGAGGTATCGAAACCAAATTTGGTACACATATACAGCGGACTATTCTGGGGTCACGTGCAAAAAATTGCATCGCTTGACCACTAGTTGGCGCTATAACACTACTTCAACTTTGAAGAGCTGTAACTAGAGAAATATGGGACCGATCAACTTGAGATTTGGCACGGGTGCTCTTGGTCTAGGGTACTATCTGTGTGGGAAAGGAATTTCGCGTAGCTCAAAAAACATGGCCGCCATCGGCCAATCAAGAAAAAGCAGCTATTGGGCAGGGTTAACGGAGGCCGATCGAAACGAAACGTGGTGGACCTGTTTGTCTCTTGGCCATGAAGGTCTGTGCAGAGTAAGAAAAAATTCGGCCTCCGGGAGGCGCTATCACGTTTTTTCAATGTTTAAGTGATTGTGTATTATGCAGTGTTTCAGATATCAACAAGATCTTTATATCATTTAATAGAGCTACATTTAATGAACAACTTTTCCTCAAGAAGCACTTGTCTCAGTCGAATCGTTTGTTAGATATTCATAATTTTCTCTTAAACCTACTTTTGCGAACTAGTCCTAGGTTTTTTGACCGATCTGAACCAATCCAGTGCTGGAATATTCCTTAGACACTGAATATCAATAATTATCAAAAAAAAGTTGAACTTTGCACTCGTCGTCGCAACACTACGGTCAAAAGTACGAAGAGGCGGGGCCACAAATACTTAAATTGCTATCATTTATGATAGGAATGAGATATCAACATGAAACTTGGTACACATATGTATAGACCCAAGCTGAGGTCACATGCAAAAAATTGCAGAGATTGTCCATTAGGTGGCGCTATAACTTAAGAACAAATAACCATAACTATAGCATATGTATATGACACATAAATATTTGTCTGACCTACTTGTTATTTTGCACATTACATCTACTTTCAGGTTCTTATAATGGTCTATGAGGATAATTATTTATCTTTGAAAACATGCCACTCAACAGCCAACCAGTATTAACCATGTACGAGTCAAGCCTAATGGTGTGTGATTACAACTAAACTCATGGGACTGTTGGTCTTATGTTTCCAAGTGTCTGTGAGGATTTTTAGTTCATCTTTCTGAAAATCTTTGCATCTAACACAATGTGTGCAAAGTAAACAGTTCTCTAGATCAGTGGTTCTCAACACACCTGCTTCACATAATCAGCACAATAGTAGAGATCTCTATTAACTAAACTGATTGTGTCAGATGAGAGAAACATACAAAATGTGCAGAGCAGTGGTTCTCCAGAAACGGAGTAGAGAACCACTGCTCTATATGTTTATGTTTATATGAAAAAACTATTTTGTGAACTAATACTTGGTTTTTCACTCAACACCACTAAAGCCAATGCAATACAATTTCCTGTAGTCTGTGAGCAAATATGAATGCCAAATTGTTATCACCAATTGTACGTCTTATTCCTTTAGTTGTTTAGCTTTGAATTACAAAAACAACTTTTCAAAACTACTAGAATTTTTTCAGTCAACAACAATAAAATCAGCGCAGTACATTTTTCTGTCCTCTGTGTGTAAAGGTATATCAAATACAAAATGTAATGAATTTGAATACCTGCTTTTGTAAGCATAGATTTCATGTGATGTCACACATTGGTGTAGGTGCCATTTGTACGACTGAATTGCAGCATGTGTGTTTAAAGGAACTCATAAAGATATGGATTAAAGTTTTTCATTATCTCCATTTATTTACATCAGTAGCATTAGGATTCTATTCTACCTTCCATGACATAAACGTGTCCTGACATGATGTATAATACAAAGTTGTTACATTTTTATATGTTATTTTTCAAATATTGCACCAAAAACTTCATATGATAATGCAATTGGTTATTATTCACATAAATGACCTGCTAGAACCCAACTAAAAAGCAGCACTTTATGAAAGTAACACAGACAAATGCTCACCAGCAAATCTGCTGCAAATCTACTAAATAACATGACATTTGTTATTGACATAATTTGATATTGAAAACATATCTGGATCAGTTATTTATTGGCCCAGCCTAAAATCACATGAAAATAATTGCAGAGCTATACCACTATTTGACAATTTAACATGACAGAGCCTAAAAATGTTTCTATTAAAATATGTATCTTTGCTTTATTGTTTCCAAATCCATAAATTAGTATTCTCTTACAATAACACAATAAAAGGATTATATGAAAAATATATACTCTCTGTGTGAAACACAGACCCTCATTAATATACTTAAGAGCATGCTTATCAGGATTTGAGTTAAAAATGTGTCTACCTTTACTTACTTTTAAATATTCAATACTAATTTTATGTTAAATTAATTGTAAAAGGAAAACAATAATTTTAGCCAACAGATGGCAGAAGGTCATCTTCTGCCATCTGCTGGCTAAAATTATTATTTATTATTTAAAATGTATACTCAATGAAATTGTGTTCACAGGTTTCATCAATGGATGCATGATTTAACTTTATGAAGTCAGTATTATTATGTTAAAATAACATTTCGTCAATCATTCTGACGGTATCCGTTTTAACAGTCATGTGACATTCGAACATAGGATAAACATTTAAATAGGTTGATGAACTCTTAAAGGACACCAAGCATATGGAGATTGGTCATTTATTTCAAAGTCTTATTTCCTAACCCTGCCATTTCTGCTTCTGTGTGTAAATGCATGTATGTGTTTTAGCTTATTCTTCATCATTGCTGTGTTATAGATTAGCCATGTGAGACCTATATCTCTATATCAGAACATCGTAGAGAAATTGTGGTGGGCTGTTTTGTCTCATGTTAACAATTTTTGAAACATTTTGTGTGACAAATCTTGCAACAGCATGCACCACATAATTTTCTCTTCAGAAAATTTACCTAATTGGTAACATGTTAGTATTTCATATTCTAAGTATATTTGATAACAATGCAGCAAATCTAAACAGGCATGCCCTTAAAGGTCTTAAAGGGTCATATAATGAGATTTTTTAAAGATGTAAAATAAATTGTTTGTGTACCCAGAGTGTGTATGTGAAGTGTTATCTCAAAATACTCCACAGATCATTTATTATAGCATGTTAAAATTGACACTTTGTAGGCCTGAGCAAAATTGTGCAGTTTTTGGGTGTTTCCTTTAAAATGCAAATGAGTGGATGAAATGCAAACACTGATCACAATGATGGTGGTTTGTTGTAATTGAAATTCAATTGTGCTCTCGATTATTTTATTTTTTATCTTTTTCATGTTTTCTAGGTTGATATAAGCACTGGGGACCCAATTATAGCACTTACCCTTGGAAAAAGTCAGATTTTCACGCTATGACCCCTTTAAGGTCCCAGATCGCTTGAACCCCGCTAATCGCTGCTTGCAGCTATATTTATTATTATTAGGGGTTCAAGCGCGAAGCGCTGAAACCCTATTGTAATTGTTAAGATTTTTATTATTATTATTCTGCCGTAAAACGGAACGTGCAGACCAAACCGTAAGGCCTAGAGACTTGAAACTTGGCCAAATGGTAGGACCCAATTTGGGGAGAGGTTGACAGAGTATCAACCCGATTGGCCTATAGGTGGCGCTATAACGACGGAAATCACGTTTATGCTCATAACTCCCAGAAATCTTGTCCAAATTTCAAGTGTCTTATATCACTGGAATCCTTGCGTCAAGACGAACAAAACGTATATCTCCGATTTTATTTGCGCCTAGAGTTTTTTTTCGCTATTTTCGATTTTGTCGAAAAAAATAAAAACGAACTAGTCCTAGGTTTTTCGACCGATCGGAACCATTCCAGTGCTGTAATATTCCTTGGAGCGTGAATATCAAAAGTTATCAAAAAAAAGTTGAACTTTCGACTCACCGTCGTAAAGCCACGCCCAAACGCCCCCTATGGGCGGAGCCTCTAGGTCTTAAATGGCTATAACTTGGGATTAGAAAGAGGTATCGACACCAAATTTGGTGTATATATACAAGGGACTATTCTGGGCTCACGTTCAAATAATTGCGCCGCTTGACCACTAGTTGGCGTTATAACACCACCTCAACCTTTGAAGGGCTGTAGCTACAAAAGTGTGGGACCGATCAACTTGAAATTTGGCACGGTTGCTCTTGGTCTAGGGTACTATTAATGTCTAAAAGGAATTTTGCATGGCTCAAGAAACATGGCCGCCATCGGCCAATCAAGAAAAAGCAGCTATTAGACAGGGTTAACGAAGGCCGATCGAAACGAAACGCGGTGGGCCTGTTTGTCTCTTGGCCATGAAGGTCTGTGCAGAGTAAGAAAAAATTCGGCCTCCGGGGGGCGCTATCACGTTTTTTTAGTGTTTAAATTATTGTGTATTATGTAGTGTTTTAGATATCCACAAGATCCTCATATCATTTAATAGAGGTACTTACAATGAACAACTTTCCCTCAAGAAGCAACTGTCTCAGTAGAATCGTTTGTTAGATATTCATCATTTTCTTTTAAACCTACTTTTGCGAACTAGTCCTAGGTTTTTTGACCAATCTGAACCAATCCAGTGCTGGAATATTCCTTAGACATTGAATATCAATAATTATCAAAAAAAGTTTAACTTTGCACTCGTCGTCGCAACACCACGGTCAAAAGTACGAAGAGGCGGTGCCACAAATACTTAAATGGCTATCATTTATGATAGTAATGAGATATCAACACGAAACTTGGTACACATATGTATAGACCTAGACTGAGTTCACATGCAAAAAATAGCAGAGATTGTCCACTAGGTGGCGCAATAACCTAAACAAAGAACGATGACTATAGCATATGTATACCACACATAAATATTTGTCTCACCTACTATTTTGCACATAACATCTGCTTTCAGATTCTTATAAGGGTCTATTAGGATAATTACATATCTTAGAAAACATGCCGACCAACAGCCAGCCAGCATTAACCATGTACGAGTCCAGCGATTACAACTAAACTGATGGGCTTTTTTGTCTTATGTTCTCAAGTGTCTGTGAGGATTTTTGGCTCATCATTCCGGAAATATTTGCATCTAGAACAATTGGTGTAATGTTAACTGTCCCCTAGATCAGTGGTTTTCAAAAGTATTCCTGGAAGCCCACTGCTCTGCACATATACAAAAGTCTTCTATTTTAAACAAATCCACTTTAATCATCAGTAGAGATTTGTATGAACTGAACTGATTGTGTCAGATGAGGGAATCATACAAAATGTGCTGAGCATTGGGTCTGGAGAAACCACTGTGTTTCACTTAGTTGAAAGTACTGCTCTAGATGTTTATGTTTATATGAAAAACAATTTTGTGAATTTGCTGTACTATCTGGGCAAATATCAATATGAAACATAAAATAAACTTTTGCCGTTGTATTCCTAGATTTGATATGATGTCTCACAGTGATGTGGGAACCATTTCTAACCTGTATTCGTTATTTCATTTGTAACTGCTGTTATGTTCCTTTTGTCCATGGGTTTGCATCTGCATGAAAATTATTATAAGATTCAATGATCTGCAGTCATTTACCTCATTAAAACTAAAAGACTTGAGGTTATCAATTCAAGCATTTTGAAATGTGACATTTTCAAAATGGGCCAGACTAAGTATATCTAACCAATTAACTAGTAATGTGAAGCTTATGACAAAATATTAATAGTTTTATTAAGATCAGACAATATATGTCTTTCCAAGACTAGGGCTGGTTGAATAATTAAGTTAAAACTGTGTTTTAAGGACTAGTCTGAAGAACTAGTAGTTAGTTAGGGCTAATCAGTCTTACTATTTGGATTTAAATATAATTTAAATAATTTAAATATTTTTTCACATGATACTTAAAGCAGTTATGTTCAGTCATGAAGACAAAAATGTATGACTAACTTTAAGACTAGTCTTAGAGATTAATGTTACTGACCATTGGTTTAAGTGTAGTTACAGACTAAAATTTAGGTTTATGTTTTAGTTGTCTTACTTGAAAATAGCTTACAATGGCCTATCTTTAAATATATCAGGGCCATAGTTTTGTCTTAAGATGTACACCAGTAATGTTTTTTAAAAGGTTTGTTTGTAAAAAGTACCTAAATGTTTTTAAATAACTAATGGCTAGTCATGCATCAATTTAAACCTGTGGGAAACAACCCAATAAAGTTATAAAGCTTCAAATGTTGTCTTAGAATTCTTCAAATCCTAAAGGTATGAAAAAGATTGCTGTAAATATGTGGATCCTTAAAGAACAGGCCAACATTAGAAATAATTACTAATAATCACACATAAAGAGAATATATATTTGGTTATCAGTAGCTTTAGTATTTTAATCTATTTTCCTAGACATAAACATGTCATGATGTGTCTTATAAAGTTTTTAATAATTGTTTATAGAATTATTGCAATGAAATTGTAATGTTATGATATAATTGGTTGTTTTAAATGTAAATGATTTACTGAAAACTTACTCAAGCACAGCACATGTGTGAACACAAATAAGTGCTTAATAGCAAATCTGACTGACATTTGCTTAATGACATCATATTTGTTATTAACTCCATTGGATATAAACAACACATCTGGATCAGTTATGTATGGGCATAGCCAGTGGTTAACTCTTTCACCGCCAGCGTTTTTAAAAAAAGTTGCCAGCCAGCGCCAGCGTTTTCATGATTTTCACCAAAGTTTATTGCCTTCCAGAAAATGTTCTTCTTTAAATATATAAACATACAATATACCAAATGAAAGAACAGACCCTCTGCTTTCAAACAGAAAAAAACGTTTCATCTTACCTTTAGTGGTTCTTTTGCAATCAGCTTTTGAATATGGGTAGGTTTTTGCAAAAACACCATATTTTGAGCAAAAAGCAGAGACAATTTCATTTTTTTGACGGACTTTTCATAGAGATCCCATTCAGAGCGATCTCTAAAACAGACACGGACATGCAGCAGCTTGGCATAGGGCAATACTTCCGGTTTTAAAAAGTTGCGGAAGGGCGCCACCTGGTGGATAATAGCGGTATTGCGGAAAGACGGATCTCGTCATTGGCGGGGAAGCGTTTTCTCTTAATTGACGAGATATCTCGTCAATGGCGGGGAAAGAGTTAAATATAAAAATATGTAGAGCTTTAGTACTATTTAGCTTTTTTCATTATTCATTTCAAGAACAAGAACATTGCATACATACAAGAGGATTACAATGTGCTTATTTAACATTTAACACAACAATGGATCAAATAAAATAAAATAAAAAATAAATTAACAATAACATGGGGATATTCTACAATAATTCAATAAAACAAAAGGTTTCAAAAATGTTATATATTTGCTTTGCTTTTTTTGACTTTTAACAGTTTCAAAATAATTTCTTAATTCCGTTCTAAATAAAATGCTATTGGGTTTATTATTTGCCCATTTTTGTTTATGGATGTGAAATTTTCCATATATAATCAATAAGTTGATTAACAAGTCTTTCTCCACACATTTACTTTTATAATACAAAAATATATCCTTACCAGATAACCGAATTATTATTTTGTGAGTTTAAATATCAAGCATTCCACATCAATCCAAAAAGATTGAGTAAATATACATTGATAAAATAAATGTTTTATGGATTCTACTTCCAAATTGCACATACAAGTAACCTCCATATCTCTTAAGAATCTGGAGACTACTTGTTTAACTGGATACATTAAATGAACCAATTTATAAGTAATTTGTCACGGTGGAATCCGTGTCATGTTTTGTGTCTGTTCCGATTGTCGTCACCTGGACTCTTGTTAATGAATTACCTGCCTCATCACACCTGTGTATCGTTAGTCTGTTTGTATATATACCCCTGCCTGTTGTATGTTCACTTGCCGGATGATTGTCGCTGATTCCCTGGCTGTTCCTGTGTTCTACGTTTTAGTGTTCCTGTGTTTATTTACCTGCCTGTTGTTTGATTCTAGTGTTTTGTTTCTTGGTTATTATTAAATGTTATTTATTCATCTCGAACTCTGCACATGCGTCCTACTTCCTGATCTCATGTTCCCGGTCGTGACATAATTTCTTTAACCTTATTCGTGAGACAGTATATATTTAATAAACTCCAAACCTCTTTCCATACAAGTTGACTATATAAGGAGTTCCAGTATGGTTTACATCTAGGCAAATATTCATTTCTACATAGTGTTCTTATAAAAAGTTATTACATTTTTTTTCTAGAATATTTACTCCATTAATACATAACTGAGCATTATGTAAGGAGTTACAATCATAAGATGTATAACCTTGAAAGAGTTGAATAAGTCCACTAGGTATGACATCAAATACAACTGCAAATTCCTTAGCAGTTACTGGAATCTTATAGTGATTGAGGAATTTCACAATAATTAAAGAGGTGACCATCATCTTTAAATAACTGCCTCACTAATATTATATTATTATCATACCAATTTCTATAAAATAAGGATTTGTTTTTGTATAGAATATTCTTGTTATTCCAAATAACAGATCTATGTGGAGAAAAGTTATGTTTATATATGAGCATCCAAGATAAACAAACCTGTTTATGGAAACCTGACAGTTTTATGGGAACCTTGTTTATATCAAAATTGAATCGCAAAAAAAATTCCAAACCACCCAATTTCTTAAAAATCATTTCTAGTATGATGTTCCATATACTACCTTTCCAACTTCAGTTACTTTTTATCCACTTATTTTTAAAAACAGTTTTTAAAATCTAGTACATTTTAACCTCCTTCCTCAACTGGATTGCTTAGAATTGACTTTTTAATGTCAATACATAACTAATGGCTAGTCATGCATCAATTTAAACCTGAGGGAAACAACCCAATAAAGTTATAAAGCTTCAAATGTTGTCTTAGAATTCTTCAAATCCTAAAGGACACTTCACACTGGTCAGACAGACTCCAACAGACGCGTCTGTTGGAGTCTGGAGTCTGTCTGACCAGTGTGAAACCCCTGTTGGAAGTTTGTTGGATCAAAGTAAATGATACTTTAGAATGTGGTTGTCTGTTGGTGTCTGTTGGTGTCTGTTGGAGTTGGTAGTTGTCTGACCAGTGTGAACTGGCCTTAAAGGTATGAAAAAGATTGCTGTAAATATGTGGATCTTTAAAGAACAATAATAGGCCAACATTAGAAATGATAACTAATAATCACACATAAAGAGAATATATATTTGGTTATCAGTAGCTTTAGTATTCTAATCTATTTTCCATGACATAAACACGTCATGCTGTGTCTTATAAAGTTTTCAATAATTGTTTATAGAATTATTGCAATGAAATTGTAATGTTATGATACACTTGGTTATTTTAAATATAAATGTTTACTGAAAACTTACTCTAGCACAGCACATGTGTGAACACTAATAAGTGCTTAATAGCAAATCTGACTGACATTAGCTTAATGACATCATAATTGTTTTTAACTCCATTTGATATAAACAACACATCTGGATTTGTTATGTTTAGGCCTACTATAATATGACAGAGGCTGTCATCTGAAATACTTGTATGTTTGCACATAATATTTATGTCAAAGAATATATATGTTCTATAAGAACAATTACGTTTGTTAATAAAAAAAATAGTCTAAAAGATTTAAACAAGCAACCATTTAGTAAGACCTACAGAATATATCTCTATGAACTAAAATGACTGTTTCAGATGAGAGAAACATACAAAATGTGCAGAGCATGTTTGTGTATATGTTCCTTTTGTCCATAAAAATATATACGGTTTAATAACTTGCATACCTCACTTTATTTACCTAATTAAAACAGAAAGCCTTCATGGTACTCGATTAAAGGACATGAACATGAATCTGCTAAATGAAATGATATTTGTTATTGACACGATTTAATAACACCATCCACCATTCAGATAACGTATCTGGTTTTGTTTTAATAAATTGTTTCAGTTCTTACACTCAACAACAGTAAAGCCAGTGCAGTACAATTTTCTCTACACTGTATAATACAAATACAAAAACAACTTTGCAGAAGTATAGCTATCACACAGTCATTTTGAAAACGGCCCTGACGAACGGCCCCTAAAGCTTATGACAAAGCATACAAGTATTATTGAGATCTGGCAATATACTCAAATTCCTTATTGTGATTTTTAGGTGCAATTTTCCGTTATGTCCACTAGATGGCTGTAGAGGATCAATCACTGGCTGACATTTGCACTCACAGAAAACCCAGAAGATGATTACTCTTTAACTAAGTCTACTATTAATAGAACTCTGTACACATTTAAAGGTGCAGTGTGTAATTTTTAGAAGGATCTCTTGACGAAAATGCAAAATTATATACAAAACTATATTATCAGGGGTGTATAAAGACCTTTCATAATGAACCGGTATGTGTTTATTACCTTAGAACGAGACCTTTTTATCTACATACACTGAGGGTCCCCTTACATATAACTCAACATTTTGTGCCGCCATTTTTCTACAGAAGCCCTTAACGGACAAATTTTTTTACTAAGTTGTCTCCGACGATGACATGTTTGTCTGGTGGCGGCTACTGTAGCTTCTCTATGTGTTTCAAAAGCGAGGGGTGAGCAGTGGACTAAGCCATTGGTTGCAATTCGTGACCTCACCACTAGTTGCCGCTAAAATGTACACACTGCACCTTTAACTTCATGATTTTACTGTTATAATATTAAAATCACATTTAGTGAAAGACTACCACTTCAATTGTTCTGAGTTATCAGTTTTAACACTCATGTCATTTTATGATAGCTGTGAAACGTGAACATAATTTTGGAGGCACTTACACGACATTTGCAGTAAGAATTATATATTTTTTGTTTTTTATAAAAAAAACTACATACCAAATGAGTGTGTAACCATGTCAATATTAAGTCTTGTTCTTTAAAAGTCTTGTTTCTCCTTTCTCAGATAAACGTGTGTGTGTACAATATACAATGCAGAATATCTATATGGCCATGTCCTTAAACGTCTTGTGATCTAAATGGCTTGAACCCCGATAATCGCTGCTAGCAGCTATATTTATTATTATTATTATTTTTCCGCCATAAAACGCGTCGCCCAGCACAAACCGTAAGTCGTAGAAACTTGCCACTTGGTCAACTGGTTGTATATTAGCAGGCTACTCAGATACAGTGAATCAGCCAAATCGGCCCATAGGTGGCGCTATAGCAATGCCCGACGCGTTGGGGCTCATAACTCCTAAACCGGACATCCTACACTCAAGTGTTTGGTATCATTGTAATCCCTGGCTCCAAACTTAAAAAATGTATATCTCCGATTTCATTTCCGGTATGCAAATTTTTTCGCTAATTTGCATAATATGCATTTCAAGCCAAAATGAACTAGTCCTAGGTTTTTCGCCCGATCGGAATCGTTCCAACGCAGGAGAAATCTGTGGAGTGAGTAGGTGAATAATTATCGAACAGAATGTGTAATTTCGCTTCAGTGTCACTAAGGGGCGCCAAAATTCAATCCCGGAAGTAGACTATCTCCAGGAAAATGGCTATAACTCGTGAACGGTTAGAGATATCTTAACGCGGTTTGGTACACATGTGTATCAGCTCACTCCCGGGTCACATGAAAAAATACGCGGATTTTGGCCACTAGGTGGCGCTATAATAAGCTTGAGGTCGAAAATGGCTATCACTACACAACCGTAAGCCCGATACACTTCATATTTGGTATGGTGTGTCTTTGTGCAATGTACCATGAGGGTCTAGAAGGACATTGGCGTATCTGCTAAAACATGGCCGTCATCGGCCAATGAAGTGTGAGGGCTGATTTGACAGGGTTAACGAAGGTCGATCGGAACGACATTCACTGTGCTTGTTCGTGTACTGCTCCAGAAGGTCTGTAAGAATTATGGTGTCATTTGGCCACTAGGGGGCGTAATACCGTATTTCGGTGCCTGTATCACGTGACGTTTGACATACACACACAAACATGACATCATATGATAGATCGGTTCATGACGAAAAACTTTGCCTCTTGAAGCGTTGCTGTCAATCAAACGGTTCGTTAGTTATTGGCGATAACGTTCAAACCTACTTTTGCGAACTAGTCCCAGGTTTTTCATCCGATCTGAACCTAACGAAAGCTGATTGATTCTGTGGAGTGGGAATATGAATAATTATCGAAAAAAAGTTGAAATTTGTATTCAAACACGCAAGGAGTGGCCAAAAACCGAACTGGGTGGAGCTTAAAACATTTAAACGGCCATAACTCGAGAGGCGTTTGAGATATCATCATGGGGCTTGAATCATATGTGTAGGCCATCGGTCTAAGGTCGTGATATAAAAAGCTCCCCGATTGGACACTAGATGGCGCTATAACGGGGAAAATAGCATTAAATACTGTGATTATGCAATGGTTGCAACTTTCACGCCTATAACTTTATCTGTGGTCAAGAGATTTTCATGGGAGTTAGTTTTTTAGCATCCTGAATTGTTTCCGAGTCCTACGATACCAAGCATGCCAGATTTCGCCTTACAGTTAGTTCTGCACAGGAAAATAGCGCTTAAAAAACACGCGCGAATAACTCCGCGAGGGTTATTCCGATCGTCTCGAAACGACCACAGGAAGAACATTGCATTACCTTTTGAACAAAAAAGTCTATTGGCGTTATGTTAAAATTTCCATCAGAAATGGCCGAAAATTGCAAAAAACGAAAAATTACCTCAAAATTTGTCGTTTTTTACACATAAATGGTTATATGGAGAGATTTCACTGAATGAGAGCCGTTTTTTGCTGATAACTAATGTATTTAAGGTTGAATCTTCACCAAACGTATGCATAATAACATGGTACTTGGTAATTCTGATGGCAGTCAGGACCTGAGGGAGCCTTCAGTTTCGGAAGCATATTTTACACGCCTACAACTTTGGCTGCAGTCACCGTATTTTCATGGGACTTTTTTCACAGGAGTCCTGAATTGTTGTAGAGTCCAACGATACCAAACATGCCCAGTTTTGCCTTATGCTTAGTCCTGGGGTTACTGTTCACTGTAGGTCCTTGCGGTCTGCTGCGCTGCTGTGTTTGTGTCTTATGTACACGTGTGCAGTCTGTTTGCACCATTGCACCATACCACGACTCAATGGCCTTGTAGTTCAACCAAACACGGCCATTTCTGAATTGTATGTTACATTATAAATCTGAAAAACTAATTCTAGTTAACAAATTATCCTCATAACGTCACATTAAGGACATCACATGTTTGTCTTGTAGGTGCACCTGTGTGTAAGCATACATAGTCTGTATGATCTTTTTTTGACCATCTCTTTCATTTTTCTGGAGCGAGGTGGTCTATCATTCATTGTGGCTGTGTTCGGGTGTAACTGCTCCACCTGGTAAGCGACGTGTGAGGTTTTTGACGTTGCCTTAAAGCTCGAAACCCGGCAATTGCTGCTTGCAGCTATATTTATTATTATTAGGGTTTTGAGCACGAAGTGCTTAAAAACCTATTGTATTTGTCTGTTTTATTATTATTATTATTTATTATTTTTCCACTGTAAAACGCGTTGCCCAGGCCAAACCGTAAGTCGTAGAAACTTGCCACTTGGTCAACTGGTTGTATATTAGCAGGCTACTCAGATACAGTGAATCAGCCAAATCGGCCCATAGGTGGCGCTATAGCAATGCTCGACGTGTTGGGGCTCATAACTCCTAAACCGGACATCATACACTCAAGTGTTTGGTCTCATTGTAATCCCTGGCTCCAAACTTAAAAAATGTATATCTCCGATTTCATTTCCGGTATGCAAATTTTTCCGCTAATTTGCATAATATACATTTCAAGCCAAAATGAACTAGTCCTAGGTTTTTCGCCCGATCGGAACCGTTCCAATGCAGGAGAAATCTGTGGAGTGAGTAGGTAAATAATTATCGAACAGAATTTGAAATTACGCTTTAGGGTCACTAAGGGGCGCCAAAACTCCATACAGGAAGTAGCCTACCATCAATGAAATGGCTATAACTGGTGAACGGTTTGAGATATCTTAACGAGGTTTGGTACACATGTGTACTAGCTCAGTCCGGGGTCACAGTAAAAAAGATGCAGATTTTGGCCACTAGGTGGCGCTATAACAGGCTTGAGCTCGGGAATGGCTATTACTACACAACCGTTAGCCCGATACACTTAATATTTTGTATGGTGTGTCTTTGTGCAATGTACCATGAGGGTCTAGAAGGACATTGGTGTTTCTCCAAAAACATGGCCGTCATCAGCCAATGAATGTTGAGGACTGATTTGACAGGGTTAACGGAGGTCGATCGGAAAGAAATGCACTGTGCTTCTTCGTGTACTGCTCCTGAAGGCCTGTAAGATTTGTGGTGTAATTTGGCCACTAGGGGGCGTAATACCGTATTTCGGTGCCTGTATCACGTGACGTTTGACATACACACACAAACATGACATCATATGATAGATCGGCTCATGACGAAAAACTTTGCCTCTTGAAGCATTGCTGTCAATCAAACGGTTCGTTAGTTATTGACGATAACATTCAAATATACTTTTGTTAACTAGTCCTAGGTTTTTTGCCCGATCCGAACCTAACCAAGGCTGATTGATTCTGTGGAGTGTGAATATGAATAATTATCGAAAAAAAGTTTAAATTTGTATTCAAACATGCAAGGAGTGGCCAAAAACCGAACTGGGCGGAGCTTAAAACATTTAAACGGCCATAACTCGAGAGGCGTTTGAGATATCATCATAGGGCTTGAATCATATGTGTAGGCCATCGGTCTAAGGTCGTGATATAAAAATCTCGCCGATCGGACACTAGATGGCGCTATAACGGGGAAAATGGCACTAAATACTGTGATTATGCAATGGTTCCAACTTTCACGCCTATAACTTTATCTGTGGTCAAGAGATTTTCATGGGAGTTGTTTTTTTTAGCATCCTGAATTGTTTCCGAGTCCTACGATACCAAGCATGCCAGGTTTCGCCTTACAGTTAGTTCTGCACAGGAAAATAGCGCTTAAAAAACACGCGTGAATAACTCCGCGAGGGTTATTCCGATCGACTCGAAACGACCATAGGAAGAACATTGCATTACCTTCTGAACAAAAAAGTCTATTGGCGTTATGTTAAAATTTTTATCAGAAATGGCCGAAAATTACAAAAAACGAAAAATTACCCCAAAATTTGTCGTTTTTACACATAAATGGTTATACCTCTGCAACGAAATGACATTTTTTCACCAGATTTGATACACTGATGTCTGAGCAGAGTCTGAGGCAATACCCAAAAAATAATATGCCTGCACCACTAGTTGGCCTCATTATTGAACAAAACCTTTGACATTGAGCGAGCCCAATGGTCTTACAACAGTTTTTTCACTAAACTGAAGTGTTTAGCCATGATACTAGCTAGATGTAACAAAGGTATGACCTGACGTTGCATGCACAATTTTGTCGTAGCGCCACCCTGTGCTTATTTGTTATTTTCACTTAGAAGTGAGTAGAGAGCGGAGAGATTTCACTGAATGAGAGCCGTTTTCTTGCTGATAACTAATGTATTTAAGGTTGTATCTTCACCAAACGTATGCGTAATGACATTGTACTCGGTAATTCTGATGGCAGTCAGGACCTGAGGGAGCCTGCAGTTTCGGACGCATATTTTACATGCCTACAACTTTGGCTGCAGTCACCGTATTTTCATGGGACTTTTTTCACAGGAGTCCTGAATTGTTGCAGAGTCCAACGATACCAAACATGCCCGGTTTTGCCTTGTGCTTAGTCCTGGGGTCAAGGCCGCCTTAATGCACGGGCTTACCTGGGCTGAAGCCCAGGGGCCTCCCAAGTTCAAGGGCCTCCCAAGTTTGCGTTCATGATGAGCTGAAAAGGTCATATTGTTTTGTAACTTGTCAGGTTTTCTGTCAATCACTCTAATTGCACGTTACATGGCTGCTGATTGGTCCGTTGTAACTTAACGTGAAATAAAATGTTAGACGTAACATATTTTTTATTCCGCGTGATGTAATTAAGTGCGCGTTGTCAACTTGACATTCCTGCATGTTAGACTGAGTGTGACAGAGAAACGGGAAATAATCCACCAACAAATGAAAGAGTAATTTCTGAAATTTCATAATAAGCACTGAGGTGCAGGTCTCTCTCTCTTTCGCGCGCCGCGCTCGCTTTGTTTGCTCTCTCTGTGCTCGTGCAGCTGTCTGAGTCTCTGGCATGCAGAAGTCTCTCCAAACGTGCACAAGAAACTGTGCCGCTAAATTAAGAAAGGAGTTCCCGCACATAATGCTGTTAATTGTTATAAAGTTTAAGTTTACTCGCGTTTATATCAGTGACGCGTGCGCAGCTGGAGCGATGTTTGACGCGACGTTAGCTCACAGTACACACATCTGTTGGTTTAGAAAGACGAGAAAGAGACGCAACGGTAAAGGTGCAAGTCTAAGAAAGTAAAGAGCGACTAGACCATCTCAAATGATCATCCCCTGATAGCACCATTATAATCTCATTATCTTAAGATCTTATATACAGGTATGTTCCCTGTCTGTCTTGTGCATATTCATACTTGGTCGTTTTACATGCTTATGTATGCATAAATACTAAATACAATGCATACTATATCTTCAATAGCCTACAAAATAAATAACTGATTAAAAAACAAGATTCTGTCTAAAGACTTATCTTTTGTTATCATTAATGCATTTAACAAGATTCTGTCTATAAAGACTTATCTTTTGTTATCATTAATGGATTTTCACTTTAAAACTAACTTTAACTTATTATATTTTTAAAACTGTGGTGAGCATTTAGTTGTGAGTGGCAATTTTCTGCAAATTTGTATTTTCCAAAAACTATATAAATATAAAGCTTATAAACATATATACTTTCACACATTTTGGTTTTATTATCACCACATGTTGCTGTGTGTGGTTGTTAAATAAAGTGTCTTGTGTTTATGCTCAAGTGGGCTCAGTGATATGTTAATAACAATATTATGGTGTTTTCTGGCTCAAAGAGGGAAAACTCACTGTTGTATGTCACGAAAGAAACTAATGCATTTTGTGATGTACCTAGATATTACACTTTAAAAAAAAATTAGACTATAAATCGAGGGGAAGGGGGGCCTACAAAACCTCTTAGCCCCGGGGCCTCACATTAGGTTAAGGCGGCCCTGCCTGGGGTTATCATAACACAATTCAGGAGGACATTAAATAAGTCAAGCATTATCTTTCCAGCTGTGTTTGATGTTCACTGTAGGTCCTTGCGGTCTGCTGCGCTGCTGTGTTTGTTTCTTATGTACACTTGTGCAGTCTGTTTGCACCATTGCACCATACCACGACTCAATGGCCTTGTAGTTCAACTAAACACGGCCATTTCTGAATTGTATGTTACGTTATAAATCTGAAAAACTAATTCTCCTTAACAAATTATCCTCATAACGTCACATTAAGGACATTACATGTTTGTCTTATAGGTGCACCTGTGTGTAAGCATACATAGTCTGTATTATCCTTTTTTGACCATCTCTTTCATTTTCTGAAGCGAGGTGGTCTAACATTCATTGTGGCTGTGTTCGGGTTTAACTGCTCAGCCTGGTAAGCGAAGTGTGAGGTTTTTGACATTGCCTTAAAGCTCGAAACCCGGCAATTGCTGCTTGCAGCTATATTTAGGGTTTCGAGCACGAAGTGCTGAAAACCTATTGTATTTGTCTGTTTTATTAGGGTTTCGAGCACGAAGTGCTGAAAACCTATTGTATTTGTCTGTTTTATTATTATTATTATTATTATTTTTCCGCCATAAAACGCGTCGCCCAGCACAAACCGTAAGTCGTAGAAACTTGCCACTTGGTCAACTGGTTGTATATTAGCAGGCTACTCAGATACAGTGAATCAGCCAAATCGGCCCATAGGTGGCGCTATAGCAATGCCCGACGCGTTGGGGCTCATAACTCCTAAACCGGACATCATACACTCAAGTGTTTGGTATCATTGTAATCCCTGGCTCCAAACTTAAAAAATGTATATCTCCGATTTCATTTCCGTCATGAAAAATTTTCCGCTATTTTCGAATTTGTCGAAAAAAATAAAAACGAACTAGTCCTAGGTTTTTCGCCCGATCGGAATCATTCCAGTGCTAAAATGTTCCTTGGAGTTTGAATATCAATAATTATCAAAAAAAAGTTGAACTTTCGACTCACGGTCAACATGCCACGCCCACACGTCTGAATTGTGGGCAGGCACTAGAACATTATTGGCTATAACTGGGGACAGGAACGAAGTATCAACACGACACTTGGTACTTGTGATGAGAGTCATGGCCTGAGGTTTCATGCATCGTTTCGTCACAGCGCCACCTAGTGGTCATACGAATCGAATAATGCTTATAACTTAGGCTGAGTTTAACGTATTTTCATGCGACGTTTTTCCTTGGACTCCTGAATTGTTGCCGAGTCCAATGATACCAAGCATGCCAGGTTTTGCTTTACGGTTGGTTCTGCACAGGAAAATAGCACTTAAAAAACATGCGCGAATAACTCCGCGAGGGTTCATCCGATCGACTCGAAACAACCATAGGAAGAATATTGTATTACCTTCTGAACAAAAAGTTCTATTGGCATTATGTTAAAATTTCCATCAGAAATGGCCGAAAATTGCAAAAAACGAAAAATTTACTCCAAATTTTGTGTTTTTTACACATAAATGGTTATAACTCCGCAACGAAATGATATTTTTTTACCAGATTTGATACCCTGATGTCTGAGCAGAGTCTGAGGCAATACAAAAAAAATGGTATGCCTGCACCACTAGTTGGCCTCATAATTGAACAAAACCTTTGACGTTGAGCTAGCACAATGGTCATACAACAGTTTTTTTCACTAAACTTAAGTGTATAGCCATGATACAAGCTAGATGTAACACATTCATGACGTTGCATGCACAAGTTTTTCATAGCGCCACCTAGTGGTTATTTGTTATTTTGACTTAAAAATACTGCAACCTTATATCTAAAATCATGAGTCATCGTGGATTATGTCTTTCATGGCTTTGAGTATAATCATTGGTGGATTGCAATTCACTCCCTAGCAACCAATCAGAATACCCTAGCAACCATTTAGCAAGAGCTGTATCTTTGTATCAGAACATCGTAGAGATATGGGGTTCGGCTCGTTTGACTTTTTTACACTATTTTAACATTTTGTGACCCAAGTTTTGCCACTGTAAGCACCACAAACATTTCCTTCAGTGTTCTATTTGTCAATGCTTCGTGAGAAGAGAGGGAGACATTTCACTGAATGATAGCACCTTTTTTGCTGATGACTTTGAACAGGTGTGTGAGGTAGCTTATTTTTTATAATTTATTTTGTACAATTCAGCAAAACTACACAGGCATGCCCTTAAAGGTCTTAAGGTCCCAAATCGCTTGAACCCGACTCAATGGCCTTGTAATTCAACTAAACACGGCCATTTCTGAATTGTATTTTACGGTATAAATCTGAAAAACTAATTCTCGTTAACAAATTATCAGAATGACTTAACATTAAGGATGTGACATGTTTGTGACATGGTGCACCTGTGTGTAAGCTACATAGTCTGTCTGAACCGTTTCTGACCATCTCTTACGTTTTTCTGGATGCGATGTGGTGTATCAGCCTGGTCGACGACATCTGACATGTTGTATGTGCTTTAATGCTCGAAACCCGGTAAACGCTGCTTGCAGCTTTAATTATTATTATTATTATTATTATTATTATTATTATTATTTTTCCGCCATAAAACGCGTCGCCCAGCACAAACCGTAAGTCGTAGAAACTTGCCACTTGGTCAACTGGTTGTATATTAGCAGGCTACTCAGATACAGTGAATCAGCCAAATCGGCCCATAGGTGGCGCTATAGCAATGCCCGACGCGTTGGGGCTCATAACTCCTAAACCGGACATCCTACACTCAAGTGTTTGGTATCATTGTAATCCCTGGCTCCAAACTTAAAAAATGTATATCTCCGATTTCTTTTCCGGTATGCAATTTTTTTCGCTAATTTGCATAATATGCATTTCAAGCCAAAATGAACTAGTCCTAGGTTTTTCGCCCGATCGGAATCGTTCCAACGCAGAAGAAATCTGTGGAGTGAGTAGGTGAATAATTATCGAACAGAATGTGTAATTTCGCTTCAGTGTCACTAAGGGGCGCCAAAATTCAATACCGGAAGTAGACTATCTCCAGGAAAATGGCTATAACTCGTGAACGGTTAGAGATATCTTAACGCGGTTCGGTACACATGTGTATCAGCTCACTCCCGGGTCACAGGACAAAATACGCGGATTTTGGCCACTAGGTGGCGCTATAATAAGCTTGAGGTCGAAAATGGCTATCACTACACAACCGTAAGCCCGATACACTTCATATTTGGTATGGTGTGTCTTTGTGCAATGTACCATGAGGGTCTAGAAGGACATTGGCGTATCTGCAAAAACATGGCCGTCATCGGCCAATGAAGTGTGAGGGCTGATTTGACAGGGTTAACGAAGGTCGATCGGAACGACATTCACTGTGCTTGTTCGTGTACTGCTCCAGAAGGTCTGTAAGAATTATGGTGTCATTTCGCCACTAGGGGGCGTAATACCGTATTTCGGTGCCTTTATCACGTGACGTTTGACATACACACACAAACATGACATCATATGATAGATCGGTTCATGACGAAAAACTTTGCCTCTTGAAGCGTTGCTGTCAATCATACGGTTCGTTAGTTATTGGCGATAACGTTCAAACCTACTTTTGCGAACTAGTCCTAGGTTTTTCATCCGATCTGAACCTAACGAAAGCTGATTGATTCTGTGGAGTGGGAAAATGAATAATTATCGAAAAAAAGTTGAAATTTGTATTCAAACACGCAAGGAGTGGCCAAAAACCGAACTGGGCGGAGCTTAAAACATTTAAACGGCCATAACTCGAGAGGCGTTTGAGATATCATCATGGGGCTTGAATCATATGTGTAGGCCATCGGTCTAAGGTCGTGATATGAAAAGCTCGCCGATTGGACACTAGATGGCGCTATAACGGGGAAAATAGCACTAAATACTGTGATTATGCAATGGTTGCAACTTTCACGCCTATAACTTTATCTGTGGTCAAGAGATTTTCATGGGAGTTATTTTTTTAGCATCCTGAATTGTTTCCGAGTCCTACGATACTAAGCATGCCAGATTTCGCCTTACAGTTAGTTCTGCACAGGAAAATAGCGCTTAAAAAACACACGCGAATAACTCCGCGAGGGTTATTCCGATCGACTCGAAACGACCATAGGAAGAACATTGCATTACCTTCTGAACAAAAAAGTCTATTGGCGTTATGTTAAAATTTCCATCAGAAATGGCCGAAAATTGCAAAAAACGAAATTACCTCAAAATTTGTCATTTTTTACACATAAATGGTTATATGGAGAGATTTCACTGAATGAGAGCCGTTTTTTTGCTGATAACTAATGTATTTAAGGTTGTATCTTCACCAAACGTATGCATAATGACATGGTACTTGGTAATTCTGATGGCAGTCAGGACCTGAGGGAGCCTTCAGTTTCGGAAGCATATTTTACACGCCTACAACTTTGGCTGCAGTCACCATATTTTTATGGGACTTTTTTCACAGGAGTCCTGAATTGTTGTAGAGTCCAACGATACCAAACATGCCCAGTTTTGCCTTATGCTTAGTCCTGGGGTTACTGTTCACTGTAGGTCCTTGCGGTCTGCTGCGCTGCTGTGTTTCTGTCTTATGTACACGTGTGCAGTCTGTTTGCACCATTGCACCATACCACGACTCAATGGCCTTGTAGTTCAACTAAACACGGCCATTTCTGAATTGTATGTTACATTATAAATCTGAAAAACTAATTCTAGTTAACAAATTATCCTCATAACGTCACATTAAGGACATCACATGTTTGTCTTGTAGGTGCACCTGTGTGTAAGCATACATAGTCTGTATGATCTTTTTTTGACCATCTCTTTCATTTTTCTGGAGCGAGGTGGTCTATCATTCATTGTGGCTGTGTTCTGGTGTAACTGCTCCGCCTGGTAAGCGACGTGTGAGGTTTTTGACGTTGCCTTAAAGCTCGAAACCCGGCAATTGCTGCTTGCAGCTATATTTATTTATTATTTTTCCACCGTAAAACGCGTTGCCCAGGCGAAACCGTAAGTCGTAGAAACTTGCCACTTGGTCAACTGGTTGTATATTAGCAGGCTACTCAGATACAGTGAATCAGCCAAATCGGCCCATAGGTGGCGCTATAGCAATGCTCGACGTGTTGGGGCTCATAACTCCTAAACCGGACATCATACACTCAAGTGTTTGGTCTCATTGTAATCCCTGGCTCCAAACTTAAAAAATGTATATCTCCGATTTCATTTCCGGTATGCAAATTTTTCCGCTAATTTGCATAATATACATTTCAAGCCAAAATGAACTAGTCCTAGGTTTTTCGCCCGATCGGAACCGTTCCAATGCAGGAGAAATCTGTGGAGTGAGTAGGTAAATAATTATCGAACAGAATTTGAAATTACGCTTTAGGGTCACTAAGGGACGCCAAAACTCCATACAGGAAGTAGCCTACCATCAATGAAATGGCTATAACTGGTGAACGGTTTGAGATATCTTAACGAGGTTTGGTTCACATGTGTACTAGTTCAGTCCGGGGTCACAGTAAAAAAGATGCAGATTTTGGCCACTAGGTGGCGCTATAACAGGCTTGAGCTCGGGAATGGCTATTACTACACAACCGTTAGCCCGATACACTTAATATTTTGTATGGTGTGTCTTTGTGCAATGTACCATGAGGGTCTAGAAGGACATTGGTGTTTCTCCAAAAACATGGCCGTCATCAGCCAATGAATGTTGAGGACTGATTTGACAGGGTTAACGGAGGTCGATCGGAAAGAAATGCACTGTGCTTCTTCGTGTACTGCTCCTGAAGGCCTGTAAGATTTGTGGTGTAATTTGGCCACTAGGGGGCGTAATACCGTATTTCGGTGCCTGTATCACGTGACGTTTGACATACACACACAAACATGACATCATATGATAGATCGGCTCATGACGAAAAACTTTGCCTCTTGAAGCATTGCTGTCAATCAAACGGTTCGTTAGTTATTGACGATAACATTAAAATATACTTTTGCGAACTAGTCCTAGGTTTTTTGCCCGATCCGAACCTAACCAAGGCTGATTGATTCTGTGGAGTGTGAATATGAATAATTATCGAAAAAAAGTTGAAATTTGTATTCAAACATGCAAGGAGTGGCCAAAAACCGAACTGGGCGGAGCTTAAAACATTTAAACGGCCATAACTCGAGAGGCGTTTGAGATATCATCATAGGGCTTGAATCATATGTGTAGGCCATCGGTCTAAGGTCGTGATATAAAAATCTCTCCGATCGGACACTAGATGGCGCTATAACGGGGAAAATGGCACTAAATACTGTGATTATGCAATGGTTCCAACTTTCACGCCTATAACTTTATCTGTGGTCAAGAGATTTTCATGGGAGTTGTTTTTTTTAGCATCCTGAATTGTTTCCGAGTCCTACGATACCAAGCATGCCAGGTTTCGCCTTACAGTTAGTTCTGCACAGGAAAATAGCGCTTAAAAAACACGCGTGAATAACTCCGCGAGGGTTATTCCGATCGACTCGAAACGACCATAGGAAGAACATTGCATTACCTTCTGAACAAAAAAGTCTATTGGCGTTATGTTAAAATTTTCATCAGAAATGGCCGAAAATTACAAAAAACGAAAAATTACCCCAAAATTTGTCGTTTTTACACATAAATGGTTATACCTCTGCAACGAAATGACATTTTTTCACCAGATTTGATACACTGATGTCTGAGCAGAGTCTGAGGCAATACCCAAAAAATAATATGCCTGCACCACTAGTTGGCCTCATAATTGAACAAAACCTTTGACATTGAGCGAGCCCAATGGTCTTACAACAGTTTTTTCACTAAACTGAAGTGTTTAGCCATGATACTAGCTAGATGTAACAAAGGTATGACCTGACGTTGCATGCACAATTTTGTCGTAGCGCCACCCTGTGGTTATTTGTTATTTTCACTTAGAAGTGAGTAGAGAGCGGAGAGATTTCACTGAATGAGAGCCGTTTTCTTGCTGATAACTAATGTATTTAAGGTTGTATCTTCACCAAACCAAACGTATGCGTAATGACATGGTACTCGGTAATTCTGATGGCTGTCAGGACCTGAGGGAGCCTGCAGTTTCGGACGCATATTTTATATGCCTACAACTTTGGCTGCAGTCACCGTATTTTCATGGGACTTTTTTCACAGGAGTCCTGAATTGTTGCAGAGTCCAACGATACCAAACATGCCCGGTTTTGCCTTGTGCTTAGTCCTGGGGTCAAGGCCGCCTTAATGCACGGGCTTACCTGGGCTGAAGCCCAGGGGCCTCCCAAGTTCAAGGGCCTCCCAAGTTTGCGTTCATGATGAGCTGAAAAGGTCATATTGTTTTGTAACTTGTCAGGTTTTCTGTCAATCACTCTAATTGCAGGTTACATGGCTGCTGATTGGTCCGTTGTAACTTAACGTGAAATAAAATGTTAGACGTAACATATTTTTTATTCCGCGTGATGTAATTAAGTGCGCGTTGTCAACTTGACATTCCTGCATGTTAGACTGAGTGTGACAGAGAAACGGGAAATAATCCACCAACAAATGTAAGAGTAATTTCTGAAATTTCATAATAAGCACTGAGGTGCAGGTCTCTCTCTCTTTCGCGCGCACGCTCGCTCGTTTGCTCTCTCTGTGCTCGTGCAGCTGTCTGAGTCTCTGGCATGCAGAAGTCTCTCCAAACGTGTACAAGAAACTGTGCCGCTAAATTAAGAAAGGAGTTCCCGCACATAATGCTGTTAGTTGTTATAAAGTTTAAGTTTACTCGCGTTTATATCAGTGACGCGTACGCAGCTGGAGCGATGTTTGACGCGACGTTAGCTCACAGTACATACATCTGTTGGTTTAGAAAGACGAGAAAGAGACGCAACGGTAAAGGTGCAAGTCTAAGAAAGTAAAGAGCGACTAGACCATCTCAAATGATCATCCCCTGATAGCACCATTATAATCTCATTATCTTAAGATCTTATATACAGGTATGTTCCCTGTCTGTCTTGTGCATATTCATACTTGGTCGTTTTACATGCTTATGTATGCATAAATACTAAATACAATGCATACTATATCTTCAATAGCCTACAAAATAAATAACTGATTAAAAAACAAGATTCTGTCTAAAGACTTATCTTTTGTTATCATTAATGCATTTAACAAGATTCTGTCTATAAAGACTTATCTTTTGTTATCATTAATGCATTTTCACTTTAAAACTAACTTTAACTTATTATATTTTTAAAACTGTGGTGAGCATTTAGTTGTGAGTGGCAATTTTCTGCAAATTTGTATTTTCCAAAAACTATATAAATATAAAGCTTATAAACATATATACTTTCAGACATTTTGGTTTTATTATCACCACATGTTGCTGTGTGTGGTTGTTAAATAAAGTGTCTTGTGTTTATGCTCAAGTGGGCTCAGTGATATGTTAATAACAATATTATGGTGTTTTCTGTCTCAAAGAGGGAAAACTCACTGTTGTATGTCTCGAAAGAAACTAATGCATTTTGTGATGTACCTAGATATTACACTTAAAAAAAAATTAGACTATAAATCGAGGGGAAGGGGGGCCTACAAAACCTCTTAGCCCCGGGGCCTCACATTAGGTTAAGGCGGCCCTGCCTGGGGTTATCATAACACAATTCAGGAGGACATTAAATAAGTCAAGCATTATCTTTCCAGCTGTGTTTGCTGTTCACTGTAGGTCCTTGCGGTCTGCTGCGCTGCTGTGTTTGTTTCTTATGTACACTTGTGCAGTCTGTTTGCACCATTGCACCATACCACGACTCAATGGCCTTGTAGTTCAACTAAACACGGCCATTTCTGAATTGTATGTTACGTTATAAATCTGAAAAACTAATTCTCCTTAACAACTTATCCTCATAACGTCACATTAAGGACATTACATGTTTGTCTTATAGGTGCACCTGTGTGTAAGCATACATAGTCTGTATGATCCTTTTTTGACCATCTCTTTCATTTTCTGAAGCGAGGTGGTCTAACATTCATTGTGGCTGTGTTCGGGTTTAACTGCTCAGCCTGGTAAGCGAAGTGTGAGGTTTTTGACGTTGCCTTAAAGCTCGAAACCCGGCAATTGCTGCTTGCAGCTATATTTAGGGGTTCAAGCACGAAGTGCTGAAACCCTATTGTAATTGCCAAGGTTTTTATTATTATTATTATTATTATTATTAGTTATTATTATTCTGCCGTAAAACGGAACGTGCAGACCAAACCGTAAGGCCTAGAGACTTGAAACTTGGCCAAATGGTAGGACCCAATTTGGGGAGAGGTTGATAGAGTATCAACCCGATTGGCCCATAGGTGGCGCTATAGCGATAACAAACGCGTTGATGGTCATAACTTCCACAAATCTTATCCAAATGTCAAGTGTCTTATATCCCTGGATTCCTTGCGTCAAGGCGAACAAAACGTTTATCTCCGATTTCATTTCCGTCATGAATTTTTTTTCGCTATTTTCGATTTTGTAAAAAAAAATAAAAACGAACTCGTCCTAGGTTTTTCGTCCGATCGGAACCGTTCCAGTGCCGTAATATTCCTTGGAGTGTGAATATCAAAAGTTATCAAAAAAAAGTTGAACTTTCGACTCGCCGTCGTCAAGCCACGCCCAAACGCCCCCAATGAGCGGAGCCTCTTGACCTTAAACGGCTATAACTTAGGAAGGGAAGGAGGTATCGACACCAAATTTGGTACACATATACAGGGGACTATTCTGAGGTCAGGTGCAAAAAATTGCGCCGCTTGACCACTAGTTGTCGCTATAACACCACCTCAACTTTGAAGGGCTGTAACTACGGAAATATGGGACCGATCAACTTGACATTTGACAGGTGTGCTCCTGGTCTGGGGTACTATCTATGTTTAAAAGGAATTTTGCGTAACTCAAAAAACATGGCCGCCATCGGCCAATCAAGAAAAAGCAGCTATTAGACAGGGTTAACGGAGGCCGATCGAAATGAAACGCGGTGGGCCTGTTTGTCTCTTGGCCATGAAGGTCTGTGCAGAGTAAGAAAAAATTCGGACTCCGGAGGGCGCTATCACGTTTTTTCAGTGTTTAAGTGATTGTGTATTATGCAGTGTTTCAGATATCAACAAGATCCTCATATCATTTAATAGAGGTACTTAAAATGAACAACTTTTCCTCAAGCAGCACTTGTCTCAGTCGAATCGTTTGTTAGATATTCATCATTTTCTTTGAAACCTACTTTTGCGAACTAGTCCTAGGTTTTTTGACCGATCTGAACCGATCCAGTGCTGGAATAGTCCTTAGACACTGATTATCAATAACTATCAAAAAAAAGTTGAACTTTGCACTCATTGTCGCAACACCACGGTCAAAAGTACGAAGAGGCGGTGCCACAAATACTACAATGGCTATCATTTATGATAGGAATGAGATATCAACACGAAACTTGGTACACATATGTATAGACCCAGGCCAAGGTCACATGCAAAAAATTGCAGAGATTGTCCACTAGGTGGCGCTATAACCTAAGAAAAAATAACGATAACTATAGCATATGTATACAACACATAAATATTTGTCTGACCTACTTTTTATTTTGCACATAACATCTGCTTTCAGATTCTTATAAGGGTCTTTTAGGATAATTACATATCTTAGAAAACATGCTGACCAACAGCCAGCCAGCATTAACCATGTACGAGTCCAGCGTAATGGTGTGCCATTACAACTAAACTGATGGGCCTGTTTGTCTTATGTTCTCAAGTGTCTTTGATGATTTTTGGCTCATCATTCCGGAAATATTTGCATCTAGAACAACGGGAGTTAC
The DNA here is from genome assembly GCF_030506205.2 of Paramisgurnus dabryanus. Taxonomy (NCBI): domain Eukaryota; kingdom Metazoa; phylum Chordata; class Actinopteri; order Cypriniformes; family Cobitidae; genus Paramisgurnus; species Paramisgurnus dabryanus. The sequence goes on along the minus strand of NC_133340.1, from coordinate 50,688,073 downwards.
GTTAACTGTGCCCTAGATCAATGGTTCTCAAAATTATTCCTGGAGGCCCACTGCTCTGCACATATACGAAAGTCTTCTATTTTAAACAAATCTACTTTAATCATCAGTAGAGATTTGTATGAACTGAACTGATTGTGTCAGATGAGAGAAACATACAAAATGTTCCGAGCATTGGGTCTTGAGAAACCAATGCGGTTCACTGAGTTGAAAGTACTGCTCTAGATGTTTATGTTTATATGAAAAACAATTTTATGAATTTGCTGTACTATCTGGGCAAATATCAATATGAAACATAAAATAAAATTTTGTCGTTGTATTACTGGATTTGATGTGATGTCACATAGTGAGGTGGGCACCATTTGTAACCTGTATTCTTTATTTCATTTGTAGCTGCTGTTATGTTCCTTTTGTCCATGGGTTTGCATCTGCATGAAAATTATTATAAGATTTAATGATTTGCAGTCATTTACCTCATTAAAACTAAAAGACTTGAGGTAATCAATTCAAGCATTTTGAAATGTGACATTTTCAAAATGGGCCAGACTAAGTATATCTAACTAATTAACTAGTAATGTGAAGCTTATGACAAAATATTAACAGTTTTATTAAGATCAGACAATATATGTCTTTCCAAGACTAGGGCTGGTTGAATAAACATACAGTAGCCATTAAGTAAAGACTGTGTTTTAAGGACTAGTCTGAAGAACTAGTAGTTAGTTAGGGCTAATCAGTCTTACTATTTGGATTTAAATATAATTTAAATAATTTAAATATTTTTTTCATATGATACTTAAAGCAGTTATGTTTAATCATGAAGACAAAAATGTATGACTAACTTTGAATACTAGTCTTAGAGATTCATGTTACTGACCATTGGTTTATGTGTAGTTACAGACTAAAATTAAGGCTTAAGTTTTAGTTATCTTACTTGAAAATAGCTTACACTGGCCTACCTTTAAATATATCTGGGCCATAGTTTTGTCTTAAGATGTACACCAGTAATGTTTTTTATAAGGTTTGTTTGTAAAAAGTACCTAAATGTTTTTACATAACTAATGGCTAGTCATGCATCAATTTAAACCTGTGGGAAACAACCCTATGAAGTTATAAAGCTTCAAATGTTGTCTTAGAATTCTTCAAATCCTAAAGGTCACTTCACACTGGTCAGACAGACTCCAACAGACGCTGACCAGTGTGAAACCCCTGTTGGAAGTTGTTGGATCAAAGTAAATGAGACTTTAGAATGTGGTTGTCTGTTGGTGTCTGTTGGTGTCTGTTGGAGTTGGTAGTTGTCTGACCAGTGTGAACTGGCCTTAAAGGTATGAAAAAGATTGCTGTAAATATGTGGATCCTTAAAGAACAATAATAGGCCAACATTAGAAATAATAACTAATAATCACACATAAAGAGAATAAATATTTGGTTATCAGTAGCTTTAGTATTGTAATCTATTTTCCATAACATAAACACGTCATGCTGTGTCTTATAAAGTTTTCAATAATTGTTTATAGAATTATTGCAATGAAATTGTAATGTTATGATACAATTGGTTATTTTAAATATAAATGTTTACTGAAAACTTACTCTAGCACAGCACGTGTGTGAACACAAGGCAAGGCAAGGCAAGGCAAGTTTATTTGTATAGCACATTTCATACACAGAGGTCATTCAAAGTGCTTTACATAGAAATGAGAAAACAATATATAAAAGAGAAAAAAGAAAATGTAAAAATAATAGATACACGATAAAATCACAATAAAAAAGATACATGAGAATTTAGAATAACAATTAAAGAAAATGAATGTGATTTTAATAAAAACAGTTTAAAATGTTAAAAAGAATAAAACAGGAGTAAAAGTGGCTTGAGTTAAAGGTGCAGTCAGTGTAAAGCAGCACAGTGCTCATTCAGTAAATGCAGAGTTAAACAGATGTGTTTTTAATCTAGATTTAAAAGTTAGTATTTTAATCTATTTTCTATTTACAAATAAGTGCTTAATAGCAAATCTGACTGACATTTGCTTAATGACATCATATTTGTTATTAACTCCATTTGATATAAACAACACATCTGGATCAGTTATGTATGGACATAGCCAGTTGTTAAATATAAAAAATGTACAGCTTTAGTACTATTTTTAGGCCTACTATAATATGACAGAGGCTGTCATCTGAAATACTTGTATGTTTGCACATAATATCTATGTCAAAGAATATATAGGTTCTATAAGAACAATTACTTTTGTTTAAAAAAATAGTCTAAAAGATTTAAACAAGCAACCATTTAGTAAGACCTAGATCTCTATGAATTAAAATGACTGTTTCAGATGAGAGAAACATACAAAATGTGCAGAGCATGTTTGTGTATGTTCCTTTTGTCCATAAAGATATATACGGTTTAATAACTTGCATACCTCACTTTATTTACCTAACTAAAACAGAAAGCCTTCATGGTACTCGATTAAAGGACATGAACATGAATCTGCTAAATGAAATGATATTTGTTATTGACACAATTTAATAACACCATCCACCATTCAGATAACGTATCTGGTTTTGTTTTAATAAATTGTTTCAGTTCTTACACTCAACAACAGTAAAGCCAGTGCAGTACAATTTTCTCTACACTGTATAATACAAATACAAAAACAACTTTGCAGAAGTATAGCTATCACACAGTCATTTTGAAAACGGCCCTGACGAACGGCCCCTAAAGCTTATGACAAAGCATACAAGTATTATTGAGATCTGGCAATATACTCAAATTCCTTATTGTGATTTTTAGGTGCAATTTTCCGTTATGTCCACTAGATGGCTGTAGAGGATCAATCACTGGCTGACATTTGCACTCACAGAAAACCCAGAAGATGATTACTCTTTAACTAAGTCTACTATTAATAGAACTCTGTACACATGTAAAGGTGCAGTGTGTCATTTTTAGAAGGATCTCTTGACGAAAATGCAAAATTATATACAAAACTATATTATCAGGGGTGTATAAAGACCTTTCATAATGAACCGGTATGTGTTTATTACCTTAGAACGAGACCTTTTTATCTACATACACTGAGGGTCCCCTTACATAGAAGTCACCATTTTCTGCCGCCATTTTTCTACAGAAGCCCTTAACGGGCAAATTTTTTTACTAAGTTGTCTCCGACGATGACATGTTTGTCTGGTGGCGGCTACTGTAGCTTCTCTATGTGTTTCAAAAGCGAGGGGTGAGCAGTGGACTAAGCCATTGGTTGCAATTCGTGACCTCACCACTAGGTGCCGCTAAAATGTACACACTGCACCTTTAACTTCATGATTTTATTGTTATAATATTAAAATCACATTTAGTGAAAGACTACCACTTCAATTGTTCTGAGTTATCAGTTTTAACACTCATGTCATTTTATGATAGCTGTGAAACGTGAACATAATTTTGGAGGCACTTACACGACATTTGCAGTAAGAATTATATATTTTTTGTTTTTTATAAAAAAAACTACATACCAAATGAGTGTATAACCATATCAATATTAAGTCTTGTTCTTTAACAGTCTTGTTTCTCCTTTCTCAGGTAAACGTGTGTGTGTACAATATACAATGCAGAATATCTATATGGCCATGTCCTTAAACGTCTTGTGATCTAAATGGCTTGAACCCCGATAATCGCTGCTAGCAGCTATATTTAGGGTTTCGAGCACGAAGTGCTGAAAACCTATTGTATTTGTCTGTTTTATTATTATTATTATTATTATTATTATTATTATTATTATTTATTATTTTTCCGCCTTAAAACGCGTCGCCCAGCCCAAACCGTAAGTCGTAGAAACTTGCCACTTGGTCAACTGGTTGTATATTAGCAGGCTACTCAGATACAGTGAACCAGCCAAATCGGCCCATAGGTGGCGCTATAGCGATGCCCGACGCGTTGGGGCTCATAACTCCTAAACCGGACATCCTACACTCAAGTGTTTGGTATCATTGTAATCCCTGGCTCCAAACTTAAAAAATGTATATCTCCGATTTCATTTCCGGTATGCAAATTTTTTCGCTAATTTGCATAATATGCATTTCAAGCCAAACTGAACTAGTCCTAGGTTTTTCGCCCGATCGGAATCGTTCCAACGCAGGAGAAATCTGTGGAGTGAGTAGGTAAATAATTATCGAACAGAATGTGTAATTTCGCTTCAGTGTCACTAAGGGGCGCCAAAATTCAATACCGGAAGTAGACTATCTCCAGGAAAATGGCTATAACTCGTGAACGGTTAGAGATATCTTAACGCGGTTTGGTACACATGTGTATCAGCTCACTCCGGGGTCACAGGAAAAAATACGCGGATTTTGGCCACTAGATGGCGCTATAATAAGCTTGAGGGTCGAAAATGGCTATCACTACACAACCGTAAGCCCGATACACTTCATATTTGGTATGGTGTGTCTTTGTGCAATGTACCATGAGGGTCTAGAAGGACATTGGCGTATCTGCAAAAACATGGCCGTCATCGGCCAATGAAGTGTGAGGGCTGATTTGACAGGGTTAACGAAGGTCGATCGGAACGACACTCACTGTGCTTGTTCGTGTACTGCTCCATAAGGTCTGTAAGAATTATGGTGTCATTTGGCCACTAGGGGGCGAAATACCGTATTTCGGTGCCTGTATCACGTGACGTTTGACATACATACACAAACATGACATCATATGATAGATCGGTTCATGACGAAAAACTTTGCCTCTTGAAGCGTTGCTGTCAATCAAACGGTTCGTTAGTTATTGGCGATAACGTTCAAACCTACTTTTGCGAACTAGTCCTAGGTTTTTCATCCGATTTGAACCTAACGAAAGCTGATTGATTCTGTGGAGTGGGAATATGAATAATTATCGAAAAAAAGTTAAAAATTGTATTCAAACACGCAGGGAGTGGTCAAAAACCGAACTGGGCGGAGCTTAAAACATTTAAACGGCCATAACTCGAGAGGCGTTTGAGATATCATCATGGAGCTTGAATCATATGTGTAGGCCATCGGTCTAAGGTCGTGATATAAAAAGCTTGCTGATCGGACAATAGGTGGCGCTATACCGGGAAAGATGGCATTAAATACTGTGATTATCCAACGGTTACACTTTATAAGCCTATAACTCTATCTGTGATCAACGAATTTTCATGGGAGTTGCTTTTGTATGATCCTGAACTGTTTTCGAATCCTACGATACCAAGCATGCCAGGTTTCGAATTACGGTTCGATCAGAACTACGTTTTCCCACATAAAAAACAATCACTAATAGCTTCGTAACCGTAACTCCTATCGATTCGAAAACACCATAGGAAGAACAATGCAATAGCTTCTGAACAAAAAAGTATATTGGCGTTATATTAAAATTTCCATCAGAAATGGCCGAACATTGTGAAAAACCAAAATAGTCCTATAGGTGCACGTGTGTTTAAGCATACATAGTCTGTATGAACCGTTTCTGACCATCTCTTTCGTTTTTGTGTGATGCTGGATCAGCCTAATCGACGACGTGTGACGTCTTTGACGTGCCTTAATGTTTGAAACCCGGTAAATGCTGCTTGCAGCTTTAATTAGGGGTTCAAGCCCGTAGGGCTGAAACCCTATTGTAATTGTTAAGATTTTTATTTATTAGGGTTTCGAGCACGAAGTGCTGAAAACCTATTGTATTTGTCTGTTTTATTATTATTATTAGGGTTTCGAGCACGAAGTGCTGAAAACCTATTGTATTTGTCTGTTTTATTATTATTATTATTATTATTATTATTATTATTATTATTATTATTTTTCCGCCATAAAACGCGTCGCCCAGCACAAACCGTAAGTCGTAGAAACTTGCCACTTGGTCAACTGGTTGTATATTAGCAGGCTACTCAGATACAGTGAATCAGCCAAATCGGCCCATAGATGGCGCTATAGCAATGCCCGACGCGTTGGGGCTCATAACTCCTAAACCGGACATCCTACACTCAAGTGTTTGGTATCATTGTAATCCCTGGCTCCAAACTTAAAAAATGTATATCTCCGATTTCATTTCCGGTATGCAAATTTTTTCGCTAATTTGCATAATATGCATTTCAAGCCAAAATGAACTAGTCCTAGGTTTTTCGCCCGATCGGAATCGTTCCAACGCAGGAGAAATCTGTGGAGTGAGTAGGTAAATAATTATCGAACAGAATGTGTAATTTCGCTTCAGTGTCACTAAGGGGCGCCAAAATTCAATACCGGAAGTAGACTATCTCCAGGAAAATGGCTATAACTCGTGAACGGTTAGAGATATCTTAATGCGGTTTGGTACACATGTGTATCAGCTCACTCCGGGGTCACAGGAAAAAATACGCGGATTTTGGCCACTAGGTGGCGCTATAATAAGCTTGAGGTCGAAAATGGCTATCACTACACAACCGTAAGCCCGATACACTTCATATTTGGTATGGTGTGTCTTTGTGCAATGTACCATGAGGGTCTAGAAGGACATTGGCGTATCTGCAAAAACATGGCCGTCATCGGCCAATGAAGTGTGAGGGCTGATTTGACAGGGTTAACGAAGGTCGATCGGAACGACACTCACTGTGCTTGTTCGTGTACTGCTCTTGAAGGCCTGTAAGAATTACAGTGTCATTTGGCCACTAGGGGGCGTAATACCGTATTTCGGTGCCTGTATCACGTGACGTTTGACATACATACACAAACATGACATCATATGATAGATCGGTTCATGACGAAAAACTTTGCCTCTTAAAGCGTTGTTGTCAATCAAACGGTTCGTTAGTTATTGGCGATAACGTTCAAACCTACTTTTGCGAACTAGTCCTAGGTTTTTCATCCGATCTGAACCTAACGAAAGCTGATTGATTCTGTGGAGTGGGAATATGAATAATTATCGAAAAAAAGTTGAAATTTGTATTCAAACACGCAAGGAGTGGCCAAAAATCGAACTGGGCGGAGCTTAAAACATTTAAACGGCCATAACTCGAGAGGCGTTTGAGATATCATCATGGGGCTTGAATCATATGTGTAGGCCATCGGTCTAAGGTCGTGATATAAAAAGCTCCCCGATTGGACACTAGTTGGCGCTATAACGGGGAAAATAGCACTAAATACTGTGATTATGCAATGGTTGCAACTTTCACGCCTATAACTTTATCTGTGGTCAAGAGATTTTCATGGGAGTTAGTTTTTTAGCATCCTGAATTGTTTCCGAGTCCTACGATACCAAGCATGCCAGGTTTCGCCTTACGGTTAGTTCTGCACAGCAAAAATAGCACTTACAAAACATGCGCGAATAACTCTGCGAGGATTATTCCGATTGACTTTAAACGACCATAGGAAGAACATTGCATTACCTTCTGAACAAAAAAGTCTAGTGGCGTTATGTTAAAATTTCTATCAGAAATGGCAGAAAATTGCAAAAAACGAAAAATTACCTCAAAATTTTGTGTTTTTTACACATAGATGGTTATACCTCCGCAACGAAATGACATTTTTTCACCAGATTTGATACGCTGATGGCTGAGCAGAGTCTAAGGCAATACCCAAAAAATAATATGCCTGCACCACTCGTTGGCCTCATAATTGAACAAAACCTTTGACATTGACCGAGCCCAATGGTCTTACAACTGTTTTTTTCACTAAACTAAAGTGTTCAGCCATGATACTAGCTAGATGTAACAAAGTCATGACCTGACGTTGCATGCACAATTTTGTCGTAGCGCCACCCTGTGGTTATTTGTTATTTTCACTTAAAAGTGAGTAGAGAGCAGAGAAATTTCACTGAATGAGAGCTGTTTTTTGCTGATAGCTAATGTATTTAAGGTGTATCTTCGCCAAACGTATGCGTAATGACACAGTACTTGGTTATTCTGATGGCAGTCAGGACCTGAGGGAGCCTGCAGTTTTGTTGCACCAACACCTAGTGGTCGGAAGCATATTTTAGAAACGTAAATCTTTGGCTGCAGTCACCGTATTTTCATGGGACTTTTTTCACAGGAGTCCTGAATTGTTGCAGAGTCCAACGATACCAAACATGCCAGGTTTTGCCTTATGCTTAGTCCTGGAGTTATCAGAACACAATTAAGGAGGACATTAAATAAGTCAAGCATTATCTTTCCAGCTGTGTTTGCTGTCCACTGTAGGTCCTTGCGGTTTGCTGCGCTGCTGTGTGTGTGCCTTATGTGCACGTCTGCAGTCTGTTTACACCATTGCACCATACCACGACTCAATGGCCTTGTAGTTCAACTAAACACGGCCATTTCTGAATTGTATGTTACGGTATAAATCTGAAAAACTAATTCTCGTTAACAAATTATCTGAATGACTTAACATTAAGGACGTGACATATTTGTCCTATAGGTGCACCTATGTGTAAGCATACATAGTCTGTATGAACCGTTTCTGACCATCTCTTTCGTTTTTCTGCATGCGATGTGATGTATCAGCCTGGTCGACGACGTCTGACGTCTCTGACGTGCTTTAATGCTCGAAACCCGGTAAATGCTGCTTGCAGCTTTAATTATTATTATTATTTATTATTTTTCCACCGTAAAACGCGTTGCCCAGGCCAAACCGTAAGTCGTAGAAACTTGCCACTTGGTCAACTGGTTGTATATTAGCAGGCTACTCAGATACAGTGAATCAGCCAAATCGGCCCATAGGTGGCGCTATAGCAATGCTCGACGTGTTGGGGCTCATAACTCCTAAACCGGACATCATACACTCAAGTGTTTGGTCTCATTGTAATCCCTGGCTCCAAACTTAAAAAATGTATATCTCCGATTTCATTTCCGGTATGCAAATTTTTCCGCTAATTTGCATAATATACATTTCAAGCCAAAATGAACTAGTCCTAGGTTTTTCGCCCGATCGGAACCGTTCCAATGCAGGAGAAATCTGTGGAGTGAGTAGGTAAATAATTATCGAACAGAATTTGAAATTACGCTTTAGGGTCACTAAGGGGCGCCAAAACTCCATACAGGAAGTAGCCTACCATCAATGAAATGGCTATAACTGGTGAACGGTTTGAGATATCTTAACGAGGTTTGGTACACATGTGTACTAGCTCAGTCCGGGGTCACAGTAAAAAAGATGCAGATTTTGGCCACTAGGTGGCGCTATAACAGGCTTGAGCTCGGGAATGGCTATTACTACACAACCGTTAGCCCGATACACTTAATATTTTGTATGGTGTGTCTTTGTGCAATGTACCATGAGGGTCTAGAAGGACATTGGTGTTTCTCCAAAAACATGGCCGTCATCAGCCAATGAATGTTGAGGACTGATTTGACAGGGTTAACGGAGGTCGATCGGAAAGAAATGCACTGTGCTTCTTCGTGTACTGCTCCTGAAGGCCTGTAAGATTTGTGGTGTAATTTGGCCACTAGGGGGCGTAATACCGTATTTCAGGGCCTGTATCACGTGACGTTTGACATACACACACAAACATGACATCATATGATAGATCGGCTCATGACGAAAAACTTTGCCTCTTGAAGCATTGCTGTCAATCAAACGGTTCGTTAGTTATTGACGATAACATTCAAATATACTTTTGCGAACTAGTCCTAGGTTTTTTGCCCGATCCGAACCTAACCAAGGCTGATTGATTCTGTGGAGTGTGAATATGAATAATTATCGAAAAAAAGTTGAAATTTGTATTCAAACATGCAAGGAGTGGCCAAAAACCGAACTGGGCGGAGCTTAAAACATTTAAACGGCCATAACTCGAGAGGCGTTTGAGATATCATCATAGGGCTTGAATCATATGTGTAGGCCATCGGTCTAAGGTCGTGATATAAAAATCTCTCCGATCGGACACTAGATGGCGCTATAACGGGGAAAATGGCACTAAATACTGTGATTATGCAATGGTTCCAACTTTCACGCCTATAACTTTATCTGTGGTCAAGAGATTTTCATGGGAGTTGTTTTTTTTAGCATCCTGAATTGTTTCCGAGTCCTACGATACCAAGCATGCCAGGTTTCGCCTTACAGTTAGTTCTGCACAGGAAAATAGCGCTTAAAAAACACGCGTGAATAACTCCGCGAGGGTTATTCCGATCGACTCGAAACGACCATAGGAAGAACATTGCATTACCTTCTGAACAAAAAAGTCTATTGGCGTTATGTTAAAATTTTCATCAGAAATGGCCGAAAATTACAAAAAACGAAAAATTACCCCAAAATTTGTCGTTTTTACACATAAATGGTTATACCTCTGCAACGAAATGACATTTTTTCACCAGATTTGATACACTGATGTCTGAGCAGAGTCTGAGGCAATACCCAAAAAATAATATGCCTGCACCACTAGTTGGCCTCATAATTGAACAAAACCTTTGACATTGAGCGAGCCCAATGGTCTTACAACAGTTTTTTCACTAAACTGAAGTGTTTAGCCATGATACTAGCTAGATGTAACAAAGGTATGACCTGACGTTGCATGCACAATTTTGTCGTAGCGCCACCCTGTGGTTATTTGTTATTTTCACTTAGAAGTGAGTAGAGAGCGGAGAGATTTCACTGAATGAGAGCCGTTTTCTTGCTGATAACTAATGTATTTAAGGTTGTATCTTCACCAAACATATGCGTAATGACATGGTACTCGGTAATTCTGATGGCTGTCAGGACCTGAGGGAGCCTGCAGTTTCGGACGCATATTTTATATGCCTACAACTTTGGCTGCAGTCACCGTATTTTCATGGGACTTTTTTCACAGGAGTCCTGAATTGTTGCAGAGTCCAACGATACCAAACATGCCCGGTTTTGCCTTGTGCTTAGTCCTGGGGTCAAGGCCGCCTTAATGCACGGGCTTACCTGGGCTGAAGCCCAGGGGCCTCCCAAGTTCAAGGGCCTCCCAAGTTTGCGTTCATGATGAGCTGAAAAGGTCATATTGTTTTGTAACTTGTCAGGTTTTCTGTCAATCACTCTAATTGCAGGTTACATGGCTGCTGATTGGTCCGTTGTAACTTAACGTGAAATAAAATGTTAGACGTAACATATTTTTTATTCCGCGTGATGTAATTAAGTGCGCGTTGTCAACTTGACATTCCTGCATGTTAGACTGAGTGTGACAGAGAAACGGGAAATAATCCACCAACAAATGTAAGAGTAATTTCTGAAATTTCATAATAAGCACTGAGGTGCAGGTCTCTCTCTCTTTCGCGCGCACGCTCGCTCGTTTGCTCTCTCTGTGCTCGTGCAGCTGTCTGAGTCTCTGGCATGCAGAAGTCTCTCCAAACGTGTACAAGAAACTGTGCCGCTAAATTAAGAAAGGAGTTCCCGCACATAATGCTGTTAGTTGTTATAAAGTTTAAGTTTACTCGCGTTTATATCAGTGACGCGTACGCAGCTGGAGCGATGTTTGACGCGACGTTAGCTCACAGTACATACATCTGTTGGTTTAGAAAGACGAGAAAGAGACGCAACGGTAAAGGTGCAAGTCTAAGAAAGTAAAGAGCGACTAGACCATCTCAAATGATCATCCCCTGATAGCACCATTATAATCTCATTATCTTAAGATCTTATATACAGGTATGTTCCCTGTCTGTCTTGTGCATATTCATACTTGGTCGTTTTACATGCTTATGTATGCATAAATACTAAATACAATGCATACTATATCTTCAATAGCCTACAAAATAAATAACTGATTAAAAAACAAGATTCTGTCTAAAGACTTATCTTTTGTTATCATTAATGCATTTAACAAGATTCTGTCTATAAAGACTTATCTTTTGTTATCATTAATGCATTTTCACTTTAAAACTAACTTTAACTTATTATATTTTTAAAACTGTGGTGAGCATTTAGTTGTGAGTGGCAATTTTCTGCAAATTTGTATTTTCCAAAAACTATATAAATATAAAGCTTATAAACATATATACTTTCAGACATTTTGGTTTTATTATCACCACATGTTGCTGTGTGTGGTTGTTAAATAAAGTGTCTTGTGTTTATGCTCAAGTGGGCTCAGTGATATGTTAATAACAATATTATGGTGTTTTCTGTCTCAAAGAGGGAAAACTCACTGTTGTATGTCTCGAAAGAAACTAATGCATTTTGTGATGTACCTAGATATTACACTTAAAAAAAAATTAGACTATAAATCGAGGGGAAGGGGGGCCTACAAAACCTCTTAGCCCCGGGGCCTCACATTAGGTTAAGGCGGCCCTGCCTGGGGTTATCATAACACAATTCAGGAGGACATTAAATAAGTCAAGCATTATCTTTCCAGCTGTGTTTGCTGTTCACTGTAGGTCCTTGCGGTCTGCTGCGCTGCTGTGTTTGTTTCTTATGTACACTTGTGCAGTCTGTTTGCACCATTGCACCATACCACGACTCAATGGCCTTGTAGTTCAACTAAACACGGCCATTTCTGAATTGTATGTTACGTTATAAATCTGAAAAACTAATTCTCCTTAACAACTTATCCTCATAACGTCACATTAAGGACATTACATGTTTGTCTTATAGGTGCACCTGTGTGTAAGCATACATAGTCTGTATGATCCTTTTTTGACCATCTCTTTCATTTTCTGAAGCGAGGTGGTCTAACATTCATTGTGGCTGTGTTCGGGTTTAACTGCTCAGCCTGGTAAGCGAAGTGTGAGGTTTTTGACGTTGCCTTAAAGCTCGAAACCCGGCAATTGCTGCTTGCAGCTATATTTAGGGGTTCAAGCCCGTAGGGCTGAAACCCTATTGTATTTGTATGGATTTTTATTATTAGGGGTTCAAGCCCGAAGGGCTGAAACCCTATTGTATTTGTACTGATTTTTATTATTATTATTATTATTATTATTATTATTATTATTATTATTATTATTATTATTATTATTTTTATTATTTTTCTTCTGCCGTAAAACGGATCGTGCAGACCAAACCGTAAGGCCTAGAGACTTGAGACTTGGCCAAATGGTAGGTCTCATTCGTGCGCGAAGATGACAGAGTGTCATCCCAATCGGCCTATGGGGGGCGCTACAGCGATGGCAAACGCGTTGATGCTCATAACTTCAACAATTCTTGTCCAAATGTCAAGTGTCTTATATTCCTGGATTCCTTGCGTCAAGACGAACAAAATGTATATCTCCGATTTCATTTCCGTCATTAAAAATTTTCCGCTATTTTTGATTTTGTCGAAAAAAATAAAAACGAACTAGTCCTAGGTTTTTCGCTCGATCGGAATCGTTTCGGTGCTAAAATGTTCCGTGGAGTTCGAATATCAATAATTATTGAAAAAAAGTTGAACTTTCGACTCACGGTCGACATGCCACGCCCAAACGTCTGAAGTGTGCGCAGCCACTAGGGATTTATTGGATATAACTGCGGACAGGAATGAAGTATTAACACGACACTTGGTACTTGTGATGACAGTCATGGCCTGAGGTGGCATGCGTCGTTTCGTCACAGCGCCACCTAGTGGTCAGACGAATCATTTAAACGCTTATAACTTAGGCTGAGTTTAACATATTTTCATGCAACTTTTTTCTTTGGAGTCCTGAATTGTTGCCGAGTCCAACGATACCAAGCATGCCAGGTTTTGCTTTACGGTTGGTTCTGCACAGGAAAATAGTGCTTAAAAAACACGCGCGAATAACTCCGCGAGGGTTATTCCGATCGACTCGAAACGACCATAGGAAGAACATTGTATTACCTTCTGAACAAAAAGTTCTATTGGCGTTATGTTAAAATTTTCATCAGAAATGGCCGAAAATTGCAAAAAACGAAAAATTACCTCAAAATTTTGTGTTTTTACACATAAATGGTTATAACTCCGCAACGAAATGATATTTTTTCACCAGATTTGATACGCTGATGTCTGAGCACAGTCTGAGGCAATACAAAAAAAAATGGTATGCCTGCACCACTAGTTGGCCTCATAATTTAACAAAACCTATGACATTGAACAAACCCTATGGTCAAACAACTGTTTTTTCAATAAACTAAAGTGTACAGCCATGATACTAGCTAGATGTAACACATTCATGACCTGAGATTCCATGCACGAGTTTGTCATAGCGCCACCTAGTGGTAATTTGTTATTTTCACTTAAAAATACTGTAACCTTACATTTAAAATCATGAGTCATCATGGATTATTCCTTTCATGGCTTTGAGTATAATCATTGATGGATTGCAAGTCACTCCCTAGCAACCAATGAGAATACCCTAGCAACCATTTAGCAAGCTGTATCTCTGTATCAGAACATCGTAGAGACGTGGGGTTCGGCTCTTTTGACTCATTAACCCTATTTTAACATTTTGTGACCCGAGTTTTGCCATTGCAAGCACCACAAACATTTCCTTCAGTGTTCTATTTGTCAATGTTCCGTGAGAAGAGAGGGAGACATTTCACTGAACGATAGCAATTTTTGCTAATAACTTTGAACACGTGTGTCTGGTATCTTATTTTTCATCATTTATTTTGTACAATGCAGCAAATCTACACAGCCATGCCCTTAATGGTCTTAATGTCCCAAATCGCTTGAACCCCGGTAATCGCTGCTTGCAGCTATATTTCTAGTTATTATTTTTCTTCTGCCGTAGAACGGATCGTGCAGACCAAACCGTAAGGCCTAGAGACTTGAGACTTGGCCAAATGGTAGGACCCAATTTGGGGAGAGGTTGATAGAGTATCAACCCGATTGGCCTATAGGTGGCGCTATAGCGATAACAAACGCGTTGATGCTCATAACTCCCAGAATTCTTGTCCAAATGTCAAGTGTCTTATATCCCTGGATTCCTTGCGTCAAGACGAACAAAACGTATATCTCCGATTTCATTTCCGTCATGAAAATTTTTTCGCTATTTTCGATTTTGTCGAAAAAAATAAAAACGAACTAGTCCTAGGTTTTTTGTCCGATCGGAACCGTTCCAGTGCTGTAATATTCCTTGGAGTGTGAATATGAAAAGTTATCAAAAAAAAGTTGAACTTTATACTCTTCGTCGTCAAGCCACGCCCAAACGCCCCCAATGGGCGGAGCCTCTTGGACTTCAATGGCTGTAACTTGGGATTGGAAAGAGGTATCGAAACCAAATTTGGTACACATATACAGCGGACTATTCTGGGGTCACGTGCAAAAAATTGCATCGCTTGACCACTAGTTGGCGCTATAACACTACTTCAACTTTGAAGAGCTGTAACTAGAGAAATATGGGACCGATCAACTTGAGATTTGGCACGGGTGCTCTTGGTCTAGGGTACTATCTGTGTGGGAAAGGAATTTCGCGTAGCTCAAAAAACATGGCCGCCATCGGCCAATCAAGAAAAAGCAGCTATTGGGCAGGGTTAACGGAGGCCGATCGAAACGAAACGTGGTGGACCTGTTTGTCTCTTGGCCATGAAGGTCTGTGCAGAGTAAGAAAAAAATCGGCCTCCGGGAGGCGCTATCACGTTTTTTCAATGTTTAAGTGATTGTGTATTATGCAGTGTTTCAGATATCAACAAGATCTTTATATCATTTAATAGAGCTACATTAAATGAACAACTTTTCCTCAAGAAGCACTTGTCTCAGTCGAATCGTTTGTTAGATATTCATAATTTTCTCTTAAACCTACTTTTGCGAACTAGTCCTAGGTTTTTTGACCGATCTGAACCAATCCAGTGCTGGAATATTCCTTAGACACTGAATATCAATAATTATCAAAAAAAAGTTGAACTTTGCACTCGTCGTCGCAACACTACGGTCAAAAGTACGAAGAGGCGGGGCCACAAATACTTAAATTGCTATCATTTATGATAGGAATGAGATATCAACATGAAACTTGGTACACATATGTATAGACCCAAGCTGAGGTCACATGCAAAAAATTGCAGAGATTGTCCATTAGGTGGCGCTATAACTTAAGAACAAATAACCATAACTATAGCATATGTATATGACACATAAATATTTGTCTGACCTACTTGTTATTTTGCACATTACATCTACTTTCAGGTTCTTATAATGGTCTATGAGGATAATTATTTATCTTTGAAAACATGCCACTCAACAGCCAACCAGTATTAACCATGTACGAGTCAAGCCTAATGGTGTGTGATTACAACTAAACTCATGGGACTGTTGGTCTTATGTTTCCAAGTGTCTGTGAGGATTTTTAGTTCATCTATCTGAAAATCTTTGCATCTAACACAATGTGTGCAAAGTAAACAGTTCTCTAGATCAGTGGTTCTCAACACACCTGCTTCACATAATCAGCACAATAGTAGAGATCTCTATTAACTAAACTGATTGTGTCAGATGAGAGAAACATACAAAATGTGCAGAGCAGTGGTTCTCCAGAAACGGAGTAGAGAACCACTGCTCTATATGTTTATGTTTATATGAAAAAACTATTTTGTGAACTAATACTTGGTTTTTCACTCAACACCACTAAAGCCAATGCAATACAATTTCCTGTAGTCTGTGAGCAAATATGAATGCCAAATTGTTATCACCAATTGTACGTCTTATTCCTTTAGTTGTTTAGCTTTGAATTACAAAAACAACTTTTCAAAACTACTAGAATTTTTTCAGTCAACAACAATAACATCAGCGCAGTACATTTTTCTGTCCTCTGTGTGTAAAGGTATATCAAATACAAAATGTAATGAATTTGAATACCTGCTTTTGTAAGCATAGATTTCATGTGATGTCACACATTGGTGTAGGTGCCATTTGTACGACTGAATTGCAGCATGTGTGTTTAAAGGAACTCATAAAGATATGGATTAAAGTTTTTCATTATCTCCATTTATTTACATCAGTAGCATTAGGATTCTATTCTACCTTCCATGACATAAACGTGTCCTGACATGATGTATAATACAAAGTTGTTACATTTTTATATGTTATTTTTCAAATATTGCACCAAAAACTTCATGTGATAATGCAATTGGTTATTATTCACATAAATGACCTGCTAGAACCCGACTAAAAAGCAGCACTTTATGAAAGTAACACAGACAAATGCTCACCAGCAAATCTGCTGCAAATCTACTAAATAACATGACATTTGTTATTGACATAATTTGATATTGAAAACATATCTGGATCAGTTATTTATTGGCCCAGCCTAAAATCACATGAAAATAATTGCAGAGCTATACCACTATTTGACAATTTAACATGACAGAGCCTAAAAATGTTTCTATTAAAATATGTAACTTTGCTTTATTGTTTCCAAATCCATAAATTAGTATTCTCTTACAATAACACAATAAAAGGATTATATGAAAAATATATACTCTCTGTGTGAAACACAGACCCTCATTAATATACTTAAGAGCATGCTTATCAGGATTTGAGTTAAAAATGTGTCTACCTTTATTTACTTTTAAATATTCAATACTAATTTTATGTTAAATTAATTGTAAAAGGAAAACAATAATTTTAGCCAACAGATGGCAGAATGTCATCTTCTGCCATCTGCTGGCTAAAATTATTATTTATTATTTAAAATGTATACTCAATGAAATTGTGTTCACAGGTTTCATCAATGGATGCATGATTTAACTTTATGAAGTCAGTATTATTATGTTAAAATAACATTTCGTCAATCATTCTGACGGTATCCGTTTTAACAGTCATGTGACATTCGAACATAGGATAAACATTTAAATAGGTTGATGAACTCTTAAAGGACACCAAGCATATGGAGATTGGTCATTTATTTCAAAGTCTTATTTCCTAACCCTGCCATTTCTGCTTCTGTGTGTAAATGCATGTATGTGTTTTAGCTTATTCTTCATCATTGCTGTGTTATAGATTAGCCATATGAGACCTATATCTCTATATCAGAACATCGTAGAGAAATTGTGGTGGGCTGTTTTGTCTCATGTTAACAATTTTTGAAACATTTTGTGTGACAAATCTTGCAGCAGCATGCACCACATAATTTTCTCTTCAGAAAATTTACCTAATTGGTAACATGTTAGTATTTCATATTCTAAGTATATTTGATAACAATGCAGCAAATCTAAACAGGCATGCCCTTAAAGGTCTTAAAGGTTCATATAATGAGATTTTTTAATTATTAGGGTTTCGAGCACGAAGTGCTGAAAACCTATTGTATTTGTCTGTTTTATTATTATTATTATTATTATTATTTTTCCGCCATAAAACGCGTCGCCCAGCACAAACCGTAAGTCGTAGAAACTTGCCACTTGGTCAACTGGTTGTATATTAGCAGGCTACTCAGATACAGTGAATCAGCCAAATCGGCCCATAGGTGGCGCTATAGCAATGCCCGACGCGTTGGGGCTCATAACTCCTAAACCGGACATCCTACACTCAAGTGTTTGGTATCATTGTAATCCCTGGCTCCAAACTTAAAAAATGTATATCTCCGATTTCATTTCCGGTATGCAAATTTTTTCGCTAATTTGCATAATATGCATTTCAAGCCAAAATGAACTAGTCCTAGGTTTTTCGCCCGATCGGAATCGTTCCAACGCAGGAGAAATCTGTGGAGTGAGTAGGTGAATAATTATCAAACAGAATGTGTAATTTCGCTTCAGTGTCACTAAGGGGCGCCTAAATTCAATCCCGAAAGTAGACTATCTCCAGGAAAATGGCTATAACTCGTGAACGGTTAGAGATATCTTAACGCGGTTTGGTACACATGTGTATCAGCTCACTCCCGGGTCACATGAAAAAAATACGCGGATTTTGGCCACTAGGTGGCGCTATAATAAGCTTGAGGTCGAAAATGGCTATCACTACACAACCGTAAGCCCGATACACTTCATATTTGGTATGGTGTGTCTTTGTGCAATGTACCATGAGGGTCTAGAAGGACATTGGCGTATCTGCTAAAACATGGCCGTCATCGGCCAATGAAGTGTGAGGGCTGATTTGACAGGGTTAACGAAGGTCGATCGGAACGACATTCACTGTGCTTGTTCGTGTACTGCTCCAGAAGGTCTGTAAGAATTATGGTGTCATTTGGCCACTAGGGGGCGTAATACCGTATTTCGGTGCCTGTATCACGTGACGTTTGACATACACACACAAACATGACATCATATGATAGATCGGTTCATGACGAAAAACTTTGCCTCTTGAAGCGTTGCTGTCAATCAAACGGTTCGTTAGTTATTGGCGATAACGTTCAAACCTACTTTTGCGAACTAGTCCTAGGTTTTTCATCCGATCTGAACCTAACGAAAGCTGATTGATTCTGTGGAGTGGGAATATGAATAATTATCGAAAAAAAGTTGAAATTTGTATTCAAACACGCAAGGAGTGGCCAAAAACCGAACTGGGCGGAGCTTAAAACATTTAAACGGCCATAACTCGAGAGGCGTTTGAGATATCATCATGGGGCTTGAATCATATGTGTAGGCCATCGGTCTAAGGTCGTGATATAAAAAGCTCCCCGATTGGACACTAGATGGCGCTATAACGGGGAAAATAGCACTAAATACTGTGATTATGCAATGGTTGCAACTTTCACGCCTATAACTTTATCTGTGGTCAAGAGATTTTCATGGGAGTTAGTTTTTTAGCATCCTGAACTGTTTTCGAATCCTACGATACCAAGCATGCCAGGTTTCGAATTACGGTTCGATCAGAACTACGTTTTCCCACATAAAAAACAATCACTAATAGCTTCGTAACCGTAACTCCTATCGATTCGAAAACACCATAGGAAGAACAATGCAAAAGCTTCTGAACAAAAAAGTATATTGGCGTTATATTAAAATTTCCATCAGAAATGGCCGAACATTGTGAAAAACCAAAATAGTCCTATAGGTGCACGTGTGTTTAAGCATACATAGTCTGTATGAACCGTTTCTGACCATCTCTTTCGTTTTTGTGTGATGCTGGATCAGCCTAATCGACGATGTGTGACGTCTTTGACGTGCCTTAATGCTCGAAACCCGGTAAATGCTGCTTGCAGCTTTAATTCTAGTTATTATTTTTCTTCTGCCGTAGAACGGATCGTGCAGACCAAACCGTAAGGCCTAGAGACTTGAGACTTGGCCAAATGGTAGGACCCAATTTGGGGAGAGGTTGATAGAGTATCAACCCGATTGGCCTATAGGTGGCGCTATAGCGATAACAAACGCGTTGATGCTCATAACTCCCAGAATTCTTGTCCAAATGTCAAGTGTCTTATATCCCTGGATTCCTTGCGTCAAGACGAACAAAACGTATATCTCCGATTTCATTTCCGTCATAAAATTTTTTTCGCTATTTTCGATTTTGTCGAAAAAAATAAAAACGAACTAGTCCTAGGTTTTTCGTCCGATCAGAACCGTTCCAGTGCTGTAATATTCCTTGGAGTGTGAATATGAAAAGTTATCAAAAAAAAGTGGAACTTTAGACTCGCCGTCGTCAAGCCACGCCCAAACGCCCCCAATGGGCGGAGCCTCTTGGACTTAAATGGCTGTAACTTGGGATTGGAAAGAGGTATCAACACCAAATTTGGTACACATATACAATGGACTATTCTGGGGTCACGAAAAAAAATTGCGCCGCTTGACCACTAGCTGGCGCTATAAGACCACCTCAACTTTGAAGGTCTGTAACTACAGAAATGTGCGACCGATCAACTTGACATTTGGCACCGGTGCTCCTGGTCTACGGTACTATCTATGTGTAAAAGGAATTTCGCTTGGATCAAAAAACATGGCCGCCATCGGCCAATCAAGGAAAAGCAGCTGTTAGACAGGGTTAACGGAGGCCGATCGAAACGAAACGCGGTGGTCCTGTTTGTCTCTTGGCCATGAAGGTCTGTGCAGAGTAAGAAAAAATTCGGCCTCCGGGAGGCGCTATCAGGTTTTTTCAGTGTTTAAGTGATTGTGTATTATGCAGTGTTTCAGATAGCAACAAAATCTTCATATCATTAAATAGAGGTACTTACAATGAACAACTTTTCCTCAAGAAGCACTTGTCTCAGTCGAATCGTTTGTTAGATATTCATCATTTTCTTTTAAACCTACTTTTGCGAACTAGTCCTAGGTTTTTTGACCGATCTGAACCAATCCAGTGCTGGAATATTCCTTAGACACTGAATATCAATAATTATCAAAAAAAGTTGAACTTTGCACTCGTCGTCGCAACACCACGGTTAAAAGTACGAAGAGGTGGTGCCACAAATACTTAAATGGCTATCATTTATGATAGGAATGAGATATCAACACGAAACTTGGTACACATATGCATAGACCTAGGCCCAGGTCATATACAAAAAATTGCAGAGATTTTCCACTAGGTGGCGCTATAACATAAGAACAAGGAATGATGACTAAAGCATATGTATACGACACATAAATATTTGTCCGACCTATTTGTTATTTTGCACATAACATCTGCTTTCAGATTCTTATAAGGGTCTATTAGGATAATTACATATCTTAGAAAACATGCGACCAACAGCCAGCCAGCATTAACCATGTACGTGTCCAGTGTAATGGTGTGCGATTACAACTAAACTGATGGGCCTGTTTGTCTTATGTTCTCAAGTGTCTGTGAGGATTTTTGGCTCATCATTCCGGAAATATTTGCATCTAGAACAACAGGTGTTACGTTAACTGTACCCTAGATCAGTGGTTCTCAAAATTATTCCTGGAGGCCCACTGCTCTGCACATATACAAAAGTCTTCTATTTTAAACAAATCTACTTTAATGATAAGTAGAGATTTTTATGAACTGAACTGATTGTGTCAGATGAGAGAATCATACAAAATGTGCCGAGCATTGGGTCTCGAGAAACCACTGCTTTTCACTGAGTTTGAAAGTACTGCTCTAGATGTTTATGTTTATATGAAAAACAATTTTGTGAATTTACTGTACTATATCTATTTTATTTTATAATCAAATCATCAAAATGTATTAAAACTGTTTTCTATTAAAAAAACAACAATAGTATTAAATGACAAATAATCGAGTAATAATTATAGTTGTCATCATCAAGACTTTTCACTGTATTATACATTTTATTTTGAATTCAAGTGAATGTGTCTATTAACTTGAAATAAAATCTAATTATCTCTACTTCTGTTATCAAATTAAAATATGAACAATTTATATATATTAGTTTTACAAACTCACTACTATATTATTACAATCAAATAGTTTAAATTAAAACTTGTTTAAAGGTTGAACTGGAGATTAGTATGGTTTACATCTAGGCAAATATTATTTCTACATTCATTTCTGTTCTTATAAAAAAGTTATAAAAAAAATGTTCTAGAATATTTACTCCATTAATACATAACTCAGTATTATGTAAGGAGTTACAATCATAAGATGTATAACATTGACAGAGTTGAATAAGTCCACTAGGTATGGCATCAAATACAACTGCAAATTCCTTAGCAGTTACTGGAATCTTATAATGATTGAGGAATTCACAATAATTAAAGAGGTGACCATCATCTTTAAATAACTGCCTCACTAATATTATATTATTATCATACCAATTTCTATAAAATAAGGATCTGTTTCTTGTATAGAATATTCTTGTTATTCCAAATAACATATCTATGTGGAGAAAAGTTATGTTTATATATGAGCATCCAAGATAAACAAACCTGTTTATGGAAACCTGACAGTTTTATGGGAACCCTTGTTTATATCAAAATTGTATCGCAAAAACAATTCCAAACAACCCAATTTCTTTAAAATCTTTTCTGGTATGATGTTCCATATACTTCCTTTGCAACTTCAGTAACTTTTTATCCACTTATTTTTAAAAACACAGTTAGCAGTATTAAAATCTAGTAAAAAAATTGTATCCTCCTTTCTCAACTGGATTACATAGACTTGAATTATTAATGTAATGCGATCTGTTCTTCCATATGAAATTAAACAAAATAATATCCAACTCTTTTATAACTGATTGTGGGACTTCTAATGCAAGAGCTGTATACACTATAGTTGTTAAAAGCTTTCACTGCTGGGTCCGTCGTTCATACGTAGATTACTCAATTAGCTGGATTTCATTGTTGACGATTTAGCTTCATGTTGAATTATTTGTTTCTTCTAAGGTCATCCTAGAGTTGTTGTTATAGTAACATGTCCGTAAGGTTAAAACTGCTCGGGATTCAAATTCAACTCCTAATAAAAAATGATACATTTAATATTTTAGTAATGTTATTTAAAAAAAACTATATAATATAAAAAACATAATTAAGACTGTGTTTTAAGGACTAGTCTGAAGAATTAGTAGTTAGTTAGGGCTAATCAGTCTAACTATTTGGATTTAAATATATTTTAAATAATTTAAATATTTTTTCACATGATACTTAAAGCAGTTATGTTCAATCATGAAGACAAAAATGTATGACTAACTTTGAATACTAGTCTTAGAGATTAATGTTACTGACCATTGGTTTAAATGTAGTTCCAGACTAAAATTTAGGCTTAAGTTTTAGTTGTCTTACTTGAAAATAGCTTACACTGGCCTACCTTTAAATATATCTGGGCCATAGTTTTGTCTTAAGATGTACACCAGAAATGTTTTTTATAAGGTTTGTTTGTAAAAAGTACCTAAATGTTTTTACATAACTAATGGCTAGTCATGCATCAATCTAAACCTGTGGGAAACAACCCAATAAAGTTATAAAGCTTGAAATGTTGTCTTAGAATTTTTCAAATCCTAAAGGTATGAAAAAGATTGCTGTAAATATGTGGATCCTTAAAGAACAATAATAGGCCAACATTAGAAATAATAACTAATAATCATACATAAAGAGAATATATATTTGGTTATCAGAAGCTTTAGTATTCTAATCTACTTTCCAGAACATAAACATGTCTTTATGTATCTTATAAAGTTTTTAATAATTGTTTATAGAATTATTGCAATGAAATTGTAATGTTATGATACAATTGGTTATTTTAAATGTAAATGATTTGCTGAAAACTTACTCTAGCACAGCACATGTGTGAACACTAATAAGTGCTTAATAGCAAATCTGACTGACATTTGCTTAATGACATCATTTGTTATTAACTCCATTTGATATAAACAACACATCTGTATCAGTTATGTATGGACATAGCCAGTGGTTAAATATAAAAAATGTAGAGCTTTAGTACTACTTTTAGGCCTACTATAATATGACAGAGGCTGTTATCTGAAATACTTGTATGTTTGCACATAATATCTATGTCAAAGAATATATATGTTGTATAAGAACAATTACTTTTGTTAAAAAAATGTCTAAAAGATTTAAACAAGCAAACATTTAGTAAGACCTACAGAATAGATCTCTATGAACTAAAATGACTGTTTCAGATGAGAGAAACATACAAAATGTGCAGAGCATGTTTGTGTATATGTTCCTTTTGTCCATAAAATATATACGGTTTAATAACTTGCATACCTCACTTTATTTACCTAATTAAAACAGAAAGCCTTCATGGTACTCGATTAAAGGACATGAACATGAATCTGCTAAATGAAATTATATTTGTTATTGACAGGATTTAATAACACCATCCACCATTCTGATAACGTATCTGGTTGTTTTATTAAATTGTTTCAGTTCTTACACTCAACAACAGTAAAGCCAGTGCAGTACAATTTTCTCTACACTGTATATATATATATATATATATATATATATATATATATATATATATATATATATATATATATCAAATACAAAAACAACTTTGCAAAAGTATAGCTATCACACAGTCATTTTGAAAATGGCCCTGACGAACGGCCCCTAAAGCTTATGACAAAGCATACAATGTATTATTGAGATCAGGCAATATACTCAAATTCCTTATTGTGGATTTTAGGTGCAATTTTCCGTTATGTTCACTAGATGGCAGAAGAGGATCAATCACTGGCTGACATTTGAACTCACAGAAAACACAGAAGATGATTACTCTTTAACTAATTCTACTATTAATAGAAATCTGTTCACATTTAAAGGTGCAGTGTGTAATTTTTAGAAGGATCTCTTGACAGAAATGCAAAATGATATACAAAACTATATGATCAGGGGTGTATAAAGACCTTTCATAATGAACCGGTATGTGTTTATTAGCTTAGAACGAGACCTTTTTATCTACAAACACCAAGGTCCCCTTACATGGAAGTCAACATTTTGTGGCGCCATTTTTCTACAGAAGCCCCTAACGGACAAATTTTTTACTAAGTTGTCTCCGACGATGACATGTTTGTCTGGTGGCGGCTACCGTAGCTTCTCTATGTGTTTCAAAAGCGAGGGGTGAGCAGTGGACTAAGCCATTGGTTGCATTTCGTGACCTCACCACTAGATGCCACTAAAATGTACACACTGCACCTTTAACTTCATGATTTTACTGTTATAATATTAAAATCAAATTTAGTGAAAGACTACCACTTCAATTGTTCTGAGTTGTCAGTTTTATCACTCATGTCACTTTATGATAGCTGTGAAACGTGAACATAATTTTGGAGGCACTTACACGACATTTGCAGTAAGAATTATATTTTTATGTTTTTTATAAAAAAAAACTACATACAAAATGAGTGTGTAACCATGTCAGTATTAAGTCTTGTTCTTTAACAGTCTTGTTTCTCCTTTCTCAGGTAAACGTGTATGTGTTTAATATACAATGCAGAATATCTATATGGCCATGTCCTTAAACGTCTTGTGATCCCAAATAGCTTGAACCCCGCTAATCGCTGCTTGCAGCTATATTTAGGGTTTCGAGCACGAAGTGCTGAAAACCTATTGTATTTGTCTGTTTTATTATTATTATTATTATTATTATTATTATTATTATTATTATTATTTTTCCGCCATAAAACGCGTCGCCCAGCACAAACCGTAAGTCGTAGAAACTTGCCACTTGGTCAACTGGTTGTATATTAGCAGGCTACTCAGATACAGTGAATCAGCCAAATCGGCCCATAGGTGGCGCTACAGCAATGCCTGACGCGTTGGGGCTCATAACTCCTAAACCGGACATCCTACACTCAAGTGTTTGGTATCATTGTAATCCCTGGCTCCAAACTTAAAAAATGTATATCTCCGATTTCATTTCCGGTATGCAAATTTTTTCGCTAATTTGCATAATATGCATTTCAAGCCAAAATGAACTAGTCCTAGGTTTTTCGCCCGATCGGAATCGTTCCAACGCAGGAGAAATCTGTGGAGTGAGTAGGTAAATAATTATCGAATATAATGTGTAATTTCGCTTCAGTGTCACTAAGGGGCGCCAAAATTCAATACCGGAAGTAGACTATCTCCAGGAAAATGGCTATAACTCGTGAACGGTTAGAGATATCTTAACGCGGTTTGGTACACATGTGTATCAGCTCACTCCCGGGTCACAGGAAAAAATACGCGGATTTTGGCCACTAGGTGGCGCTATAATAAGCTTGAGGTCGAAAATGGCTATCACTACACAACCGTAAGCCCGATACACTTCATATTTGGTATGGTGTGTCTTTGTGCAATGTACCATGAGGGTCTAGAAGGACATTGGCGTATCTGCAAAAACATGGCCGTCATCGGCCAATGAAGTGTGAGGGCTGATTTGACAGGGTTAACGAAGGTCGATCGGAACGACACTCACTGTGCTTGTTCGTGTACTGCTCCAGAAGGTCTGTAAGAATTATGGTGTCATTTTGCCACTAGGGGGCGTAATACCGTATTTCGGTGCCTGTATCACGTGACGTTTGACATACACACACAAACATGACATCATATGATAGATCGGTTCATGACGAAAAACTTTGCCTCTTGAAGCGTTGCTGTCAATCAAACGGTTCGTTAGTTATTGGCGATAACGTTCAAATCTACTTTTGCGAACTAGTCCTAGGTTTTTCATCCGATCTGAACCTAACGAAAGCTGATTGATTCTGTGGAGTGAGAATATGAATAATTATCGAAAAAAAGTTGAAATTTGTATTCAAACACGGAAGGAGTGGCCAAAAACCGAACTGGGCGGAGCTTAAAACATTTAAACGGCCATAACTCGAGAGGCGTTTGAGATATCATGATGGGGCTTGAATCATATGTGTAGGCCATAGGTCTAAGGTCGTGATATAAAAAGCTCGCCGATTGGACACTAGATGGCGCTATAACGGGGAAAATGGCACTAAATACTGTGATTATGCAATGGTTGCAACTTTCACGCCTATAAATTTATCTGTGGTCAAGAGATTTTCATGGGAGTTATTTTTTTAGCATCCTGAATTGTTTCCGAGTCCTACGATACCAAGCATGCCAGGTATCGCCTTACGGTTAGTTCTGCACAGCAAAAATAGCACTTACAAAACATGCACGAATAACTCTGCGAGGATTATTCCGATCGACTTTAAACGACCATAGGAAGAACATTGCATTACCTTCTAAACAAAAAAGTCTAGTGGCGTTATGTTAAAATTTCTATCAGAAATGGCAGAAAATTGCAAAAAACGAAAAATTACCTCAAAATTTTGTGTTTTTTACACATAGATGGTTATACCTCCGCAACGAAATGACATTTTTTCCCCAGATTTGATACGTTGATGGCTGAGCAGAGTCTGAGGCAATACCCAAAAAATAATATGCCTGCACCACTCGTTGGCCTCATAATTGAACAAAACCTTTGACATTGAGCGAGCCCAATAGTCTTACAACTGTTTTTTTCACTAAACTAAAGTGTTCAGCCATGATACTAGCTAGATGTAACAAAGTCATGACCTGACGTTGCATGCACAATTTTGTCGTAGCGCCACCCTGTGGTTATTTGTTATTTTCACTTAAAAGTGAGTAGAGAGCAGAGAAATTTCACTGAATGAGAGCTGTTTTTTTGCTGATAGCTAATGTATTTAAGGTGTATCTTCGCCAAACGTATGCGTAATGACACAGTACTTGGTTATTCTGATGGCAGTCAGGACCTGAGGGAGCCTGCAGTTTTGTTGCACCAACACCTAGTGGTCGGAAGCATATTTTAGAAACGTAAATCTTTGGCTGCAGTCACCGTATTTTCATGGGACTTTTTTCACAGGAGTCCTGAATTGTTGCAGAGTCCAACGATACCAAACATGCCAGGTTTTGCCTTATGCTTAGTCCTGGAGTTATCAGAACACAATTAAGGAGGACATTAAATAAGTCAAGTATTATCTTTCCAGCTGTGTTTGCTGTCCACTGTAGGTCCTTGCGGTTTGCTGCGCTGCTGTGTGTGTGCCTTATGTGCACGTCTGCAGTCTGTTTACACCATTGCACCATACCACGACTCAATGGCCTTGTGGTTCAACTAAACACGGCCATTTCTGAATTGTATGTTACATTATAAATCTGAAAAACTAATTCTAGTTAACAAATTATCCTCATAACGTCACATTAAGGACATCACATGTTTGTCTTGTAGGTGCACCTGTGTGTAAGCATACATAGTCTGTATGATCTTTTTTTGACCATCTCTTTCATTTTTCTGGATCGAGGTGGTCTATCATTCATTGTGGCTGTGTTCGGGTGTAACTGCTCCGCCTGGTAAGCGACGTGTGAGGTTTTTGACGTTGCCTTAAAGCTCGAAACCCGGCAATTGCTGCTTGCAGCTATATTTAGGGGTTCAAGCCCGAAGGGCTGAAACCCTATTGTATTTGTACTGATTTTTATTATTATTATTATTATTATTATTATTATTTTTATTATTTTTCTTCTGCCGTAAAACGGATCGTGCAGACCAAACCGTAAGGCCTAGAGACTTGAGACTTGGCCAAATGGTAGGTCTCATTCGTGCGCGAAGATGACAGAGTGTCATCCCAATCGGCCTATGGGGGGCGCTACAGCGATGGCAAACGCGTTGATGCTCATAACTTCAACAATTCTTGTCCAAATGTCAAGTGTCTTATATTCCTGGATTCCTTGCGTCAAGACGAACAAAATGTATATCTCCGATTTCATTTCCGTCATTAAAAATTTTCCGCTATTTTTGATTTTGTCGAAAAAAATAAAAACGAACTAGTCCTAGGTTTTTCGCTCGATCGGAATCGTTTCGGTGCTAAAATGTTCCTTGGAGTTCGAATATCAATAATTATTGAAAAAAAGTTGAACTTTCGACTCACGGTCGACATGCCACGCCCAAACGTCTGAAGTGTGCGCAGCCACTAGGGATTTATTGGATATAACTGCGGACAGGAATGAAGTATTAACACGACACTTGGTACTTGTGATGACAGTCATGGCCTGAGGTGGCATGCGTCGTTTCGTCACAGCGCCACCTAGTGGTCAGACGAATCATTTAAACGCTTATAACTTAGGCTGAGTTTAACATATTTTCATGCAACTTTTTTCTTTGGAGTCCTGAATTGTTGCCGAGTCCAACGATACCAAGCATGCCAGGTTTTGCTTTACGGTTGGTTCTGCACAGGAAAATAGCGCTTAAAAAACACGCGCGAATAACTCCGCGAGGGTTATTCCGATCGACTCGAAACGACCATAGGAAGAACATTGTATTACCTTCTGAACAAAAAGTTCTATTGGCGTTATGTTAAAATTTTCATCAGAAATGGCCGAAAATTGCAAAAAACGAAAAATTACCTCAAAATTTTGTGTTTTTACACATAAATGGTTATAACTCCGCAACGAAATGATATTTTTTCACCAGATTTGATACGCTGATGTCTGAGCACAGTCTGAGGCAATACAAAAAAAAAATGGTATGCCTGCACCACTAGTTGGCCTCATAATTTAACAAAACCTATGACATTGAGCAAACCCTATGGTCAAACAACTGTTTTTTCAATAAACTAAAGTGTACAGCCATGATACTAGCTAGATGTAACACAGTCATGACCTGAGATTCCATGCACGAGTTTGTCATAGCGCCACCTAGTGGTAATTTGTTATTTTCACTTAAAAATACTGTAACCTTACATTTAAAATCATGAGTCATCATGGATTATTCCTTTCATGGCTTTGAGTATAATCATTGATGGATTGCAAGTCACTCCCTAGCAACCAATGAGAATACCCTAGCAACCATTTAGCAAGCTGTATCTCTGTATCAGAACATCGTAGAGACGTGGGGTTCGGCTCTTTTGACTCATTAACCCTATTTTAACATTTTGTGACCCGAGTTTTGCCATTGCAAGCACCACAATCATTTCCTTCAGTGTTCTATTTGTCAATGTTCCGTGAGAAGAGAGGGAGACATTTCACTGAACGATAGCAATTTTTGCTAATAACTTTGAACACGTGTGTCTGGTATCTTATTTTTCATCATTTATTTTGTACAATGCAGCAAATCTACACAGCCATGCCCTTAATGGTCTTAATGTCCCAAATCGCTTGAACCCCGGTAATCG
This sequence comes from Paramisgurnus dabryanus, assembly GCF_030506205.2. Taxonomy (NCBI): domain Eukaryota; kingdom Metazoa; phylum Chordata; class Actinopteri; order Cypriniformes; family Cobitidae; genus Paramisgurnus; species Paramisgurnus dabryanus. Next base: position 50,657,849 of record NC_133340.1, on the reverse strand, counting down.
CTGCTTGCAGCTATATTTAGGGGTTCAAGCGTGAAGCGCTGAAACCCTATTGTAATTGTTAAGATTTTTATTATTATTATTCTGCCGTAAAACGGAACGGGCAGACCAAACCGTAAGGCCTAGAGACTTGAAACTTGGCCAAATGGTAGGACCCAATTTGGGGAGAGGTTGACAGAGTATCAACCCGATTGGCCTATAGGTGGCGCTATAACGACGGAAATCACGTTTATGCTCATAACTCCCAGAAATCTTGTCCAAATGTCAAGTGTCTTATATCACTGGAATCCTTGCGTCAAGACGAACAAAACGTATATCTCCGATTTTATTTGCGCCTAGAATTTTTTTTCGCTATTTTCGATTTTGTCGAAAAAAATAAAAACGAACTAGTCCTAGGTTTTTCGACCGATCGGAACCATTCCAGTGCTGTAATATTCCTTGGAGCGTGAATATCAAAAGTTATCAAAAAAAGTTGAACTTTCGACTCACCGTCGTAAAGCCACGCCCAAACGCCCCCTATGGGCGGAGCCTCTAGGTCTTAAATGGCTATAACTTGGGATTAGAAAGAGGTATCGACACCAAATTTGGTGTATATATACAGGGGACTATTCTGGGCTCACGTTCAAATAATTGCGCCGCTTGACCACTAGTTGGCGTTATAACACCACCTCAACCTTTGAAGGGCTGTAGCTACAAAAGTGTGGGACCGATCAACTTGAAATTTGGCACGGTTGCTCTTGGTCTAGGGTACTATTAATGTCTAAAAGGAATTTTGCATGGCTCAAGAAACATAGCCGCCATCGGCCAATCAAGAAAAAGCAGCTATTAGACAGGGTTAACGAAGGCCGATCGAAACGAAACGCGGTGGGCCTGTTTGTCTCTTGGCCATGAAGGTCTGTGCAGAGTAAGAAAAAATTCGGCCTCCGGGGGGCGCTATCACGTTTTTTTAGTGTTTAAATTATTGTGTATTATGTAGTGTTTTAGATATCCACAAGATCCTCATATCATTTAATAGAGGTACTTACAATGAACAACTTTCCCTCAAGAAGCAACTGTCTCAGTAAAATCGTTTGTTAGATATTCATCATTTTCTTTTAAACCTACTTTTGCAAACTAGTCTTAGGTTTTTTGACCAATCTGAACCAATCCAGTGCTGGAATATTCCTTAGACATTGAATATCAATAATTATCAAAAAAAAGTTGAACTTTGCACTCGTCGTCGCAACACCACGGTCAAAAGTACGAAGAGGCGGTGCCACAAATACTTAAATGGCTATCATTTATGATAGGAATGAGATATCAACACGAAACTTGGTACACATATGTATAGACCTAGACTGAGTTCACATGCAAAAAATAGCAGAGATTGTCCACTAGGTGGCGCAATAACCTAAGAACAAAGAACGATGACTATAGCATATGTATACGACACATAAATATTTGTCTCACCTACTATTTTGCACATAACATCTGCTTTCAGATTCTTATAAGGGTCTATTAGGATAATTACATATCTTAGAAAACATGCCGACCAACAGCCAGCCAGCATTAACCATGTACGAGTCCAGCGATTACAACTAAACTGATGGGCTTTTTTGTCTTATGTTCTCAAGTGTCTGTGAGGATTTTTGGCTCATCATTCCGGAAATATTTGCATCTAGAACAATGGGTGTAACGTTAACTGTCCCCTAGATCAGTGGTTTTCAAAAGTATTCCTGGAAGCCCACTGCTCTGCACATATACAAAAGTCTTCTATTTTAAACAAATCCACTTTAATCATCAGTAGAGATTTGTATGAACTGACCTGATTGTGTCAGATGAGGGAATCATAGAAAATGTGCTGAGCATTGGGTCTGGAGAAACCACTGTGTTTCACTTAGTTGAAAGTACTGCTCTAGATGTTTATGTTTATATGAAAAACAATTTTGTGAATTTGCTGTACTATCTGGGCAAATATCAATATGAAACATAAAATAAACTTTTGCCGTTGTATTCCTAGATTTGATATGATGTCTCACAGTGATGTGGGAACCATTTCTAACCTGTATTCGTTATTTCATTTGTAACTGCTGTTATGTTCCTTTTGTCCATGGGTTTGCATCTGCATGAAAATTATTATAAGATTCAATGATCTGCAGTCATTTACCTCATTAAAACTAAAAGACTTGAGGTTATCAATTCAAGCATTTTGAAATGTGACATTTTCAAAATGGGCCAGACTAAGTATATCTAACCAATTAACTAGTAATGTGAAGCTTATGACAAAATATTAATAGTTTTATTAAGATCAGACAATATATGTCTTTCCAAGACTAGGGCTGGTTGAATAATTAAGTTAAAACTGTGTTTTAAGGACTAGTCTGAAGAACTAGTAGTTAGTTAGGGCTAATCAGTCTTACTATTTGGATTTAAATATAATTTAAATAATTTAAATATTTTTTCACATGATACTTAAAGCAGTTATGTTCAGTCATGAAGACAAAAATGTATGACTAACTTTTAAGACTAGTCTTAGAGATTAATCTTACTGACCATTGGTTTAAGTGTAGTTACAGACTAAAATTTAGGTTTATGTTTTAGTTGTCTTACTTGAAAATAGCTTACAATGGCCTATCTTTAAATATATCAGGGCCATAGTTTTGTCTTAAGATGTACACCAGTAATGTTTTTTAAAAGGTTTGTTTGTAAAAAGTACCTAAATGTTTTTAAATAACTAATGGCTAGTCATGCATCAATTTAAACCTGTGGGAAACAACCCAATAAAGTTATAAAGCTTCAAATGTTGTCTTAGAATTCTTCAAATCCTAAAGGTATGAAAAAGATTGCTGTAAATGTGGATCCTTAAAGAACAGGCCAACATTAGAAATAATTACTAATAATCACACATAAAGAGAATATATATTTGGTTATCAGTAGCTTTAGTATTTTAATCTATTTTCCATGACATAAACATGTCATGATGTGTCTTATAAAGTTTTTAATAATTGTTTATAGAATTATTGCAATGAAATTGTAATGTTATGATATAATTGGTTGTTTTAAATGTAAATGATTTACTGAAAACTTACTCAAGCACAGCACATGTGTGAACACAAATAAGTGCTTAATAGCAAATCTGACTGACATTTGCTTAATGACATCATATTTCTTATTAACTCCATTGGATATAAACAACACATCTGGATCAGTTATGTATGGGCATAGCCAGTGGTTAACTCTTTCACCGCCAGCGTTTTTAAAAAAAGTTGCCAGCCAGCGCCAGCGTTTTTTCATGATTTTCACCAAAGTTTATTGCCTTCCAGAATATGTTCTTCTTTAAATATATAAACATACAATATACCAAATGAAAGAACAGACCCTCTGCTTTCAAACAGAAAAAAACGTTTCATCTTACCTTTAGTGGTTCTTTTGCAATCAGCTTTTGAATATGGGTAGGTTTTTGCAAAAACACCATATTTTGAGCAAAAAGCAGAGACAATTTCATTTTTTTGACGGACTTTTCATAGAGATCCCATTCAGAGCGATCTTTAAAACAGACACGGACATGCAGCAGCTTGGCATAGGGCAATACTTCCGGTTTTAAAAAGTTGCGGAAGGGCGCCACCTGGTGGATAATAGCGGTATTGCGGAAAGACGGATCTCGTCATTGGCGGGGAAGCGTTTTCTCTTAATTGACGAGATATCTCGTCAATGGCGGGGAAAGAGTTAAATATAAAAATATGTAGAGCTTTAGTACTATTTAGCTTTTTTCATTATTCATTTCAAGAACAAGAACATTGCATACATACAAGAGGATTACAATGTGCTTATTTAACATTTAACATAACAATGGATTAAATAAAATAAAAATAAAAAAATAAATTAACAATAACATGGGGATATTCTACAATAATTCAATAAAACAAAAGGTTTCAAAAATGTTATATATTTGCTTTGCTTTTTTTTGACTTTTAACAGTTTCAAAATAATTTCTTAATTCCGTTCTAAATAAAATGCTATTGGGTTTATTATTTGCCCATTTTTGTTTATGGATGTGAAATTTTCCATATATAATCAATAAGTTGATTAACAAGTCTTTCTTCACACATTTACTTTTATAATACAAAAATATATCCTTACCAGATAACCGAATTATTATTTTGTGAGTTTAAATATCAAGCATTCCACATCAATCCAAAAAGATTGAGTAAATATACATTGATAAAATAAATGTTTTATGGATTCTACTTCCAAATTGCAAATACAAGTAACCTCCATATCTCTTAAGAATCTGGAGACTACTTGTTTAACTGGATACATTAAATGAACCAATTTATAAGTAATTTGTCACGGTGGAATCCGTGTCATGCTTTGTGTCTGTTCCGATTGTCGTCACCTGGACTCTTGTTAATTAATTACCTGCCTCGTCACACCTGTGTATCGTTAGTCTGTTTGTATATATACCCCTGCCTCTTGTATGTTCACTTGCCGGATGATTGTCGCTGATTCCCTGCCTGTTCCTGTGTTCTACGTTTTAGTGTTCCTGTGTTTATTTACCTGCCTGTTGTTTGATTCTAGTGTTTTGTTTCTTGGTTATTATTAAATGTTATTTATTCATCTCGAACTCTGCACATGCGTCCTACTTCCTGATCTCATGTTCCCGGTCGTGACATAATTTATTTAACCTTATTCGTGAGACAGTATATATTTAATAAACTCCAAACCTCTTTCCATACAAGTTGACTATATAAGGAGTTCCAGTATGGTTTACATCTAGGCAAATATTAATTTCTACATAGTGTTCTTATAAAAAGTTATTACATTTTTTTTCTAGAATATTTACTCCATTAATACATAACTGAGCATTATGTAAGGAGTTACAATCATAAGATGTATAACCTTGAAAGAGTTGAATAAGTCCACTAGGTATGACATCAAATACAACTGCAAATTCCTTAGCAGTTACTAGAATCTTATAGTGATTGAGGAATTTCACAATAATTAAAGAGGTGACCATCATCTTTAAATAACTGCCTCACTAATATTATATTATTATCATACCAATTTCTATAAAATAAGGATTTGTTTTTGTATAGAATATTCTTGTTATTCCAAATAACAGATCTATGTGGAGAAAAGTTATGTTTATATATGAGCATCCAAGATAAACAAACCTGTTTATGGAAACCTGACAGTTTTATGGGAACCTTGTTTATATCAAAATTGAATCGCAAAAAAAAATTCCAAACCACCCAATTTCTTAAAAATCATTTCTAGTATGATGTTCCATATACTACCTTTCCAACTTCAGTTACTTTTTATCCACTTATTTTTAAAAACAGTTTTTAAAATCTAGTACATTTTAACCTCCTTCCTCAACTGGATTGCTTAGAATTGACTTTTTAATGTCAATACATAACTAATGGCTAGTCATGCATCAATTTAAACCTGTGGGAAACAACCCAATAAAGTTATAAAGCTTCAAATGTTGTCTTAGAATTCTTCAAATCCTAAAGGTATGAAAAAGATTGCTGTAAATATGTGGATCCTTAACTCTTTCACCGCCAGCATTTTTAAAAAAAGTTGCCAGCCAGCGCCAGCGTTTTTCATGATTTTCACCAAAGTTTAATGCCTTCCAGAAAATGTTCTTCTTTAAATATATAAACATACAATATACCAAATGAAAGAACAAACCCTCTGCTTTCAAACAAAAAAAAACGTTTCATCCTACCTTTAGTGGTTCTTTTGCAATCAGCTTTTGAATATGGGTAGGTTTTTGCAAAAACACCATATTTTGAGCAAAAAGCAGAGATAATTCCATTTTTGTGATGGATTTTTCATAGAGATCCCATTCAGAGCGAACTTTAAAACAGACACGGACATGCAGCAGCTTGCCATAGGGCAATACTTCCGGTTTTAAAAAGTTGCGGAAGGGCGCCACCTGGTGGATAATAGCGGTATTGCGGAAAGACGGAAAATCTCGTCATTGGCGGGGAAGCGTTTTCTCTTAATTGACGAGATATCTCGTCAATGGCGGGGAAAGAGTTAAAAAACAGGCCAACATTAGAAATAATAACTAATAATCATACATAAAGAGAATATATATTTGGTTATCAGTAGCTTTAGTATTCTAATCTATTTTCCATGACATAAACATGTCATGATGTGTCTTATAAAGTTTTTAATAATTGTTTATAGAATTATTGCAATGAAATTGTAATGTAATGATACAATTGGTTGTTTTAAATGTAAATTATTTACTGAAAACTTACTCTAGCACAGCACATGTGTGAACACAAATAAGTGCTTAATAGCAAATCTGACTGACATTTGCTTAATGACATCATATTTGTTATTAACTCCATTTGATATAAACAACACATCTGGATTTGTTATGTTTAGGCCTACTATAATATGACAGAGGCTGTCATCTGAAATACTTGTATGTTTGCACATAATATTTATGTCAAAGAATATATATGTTCTATAAGAACAATTACGTTTGTTAATAAAAAAAATAGTCTAAAAGATTTAAACAAGCAACCATTCAGTAAGACCTTCAGAATATATCTCTATGAACTAAAATGACTGTTTCAGATGAGAGAAACATACAAAATGTGCAGAGCATGTTTGTGTATATGTTCCTTTTGTCCATAAAAATATATACGGTTTAATAACTTGCATACCTCACTTTATTTACCTAATTAAAACAGAAAGCCTTCATGGTACTCGATTAAAGGACATGAACATGAATCTGCTAAATGAAATGATATTTGTTATTGACACGATTTAATAACATCATCCACCATTCAGATAAAGTATCTGGTTATGTTTTATTAAATTGTTTCAGTTCTTACACTCAACAACAGTAAAGCCAGTGCAGTACAATTTTCTCTACACTGTATAAATATATATATATCAAATACAAAAACAACTTTGCAGAAGTATAGCTATCACACAGTCATTTTGAAAACGGCTCTGACGAACGGCCCCTAAAGCTTATGACAAAGCATACAATGTATTATTGAGATCAGGCAATATACTCAAATTCCTTATTGTGGTTTTTAGGTGCAATTTTCCGTTATGTCCACTAGATGGTAGAAGAGGATCAATCACTGGCTGACATTTGCACTCACAGAAAACACAGATGATGATTACTCTTTAACTAAGTTTACTATTAATAGAAATCTGTTCACATTTAAAGGTGCAGTGTGTAAATTTTAGAAGGATCTCTTGACAGAAATGCAAAATGATATAAAAAAACTATATTATCAGGGGTGTATAAAGACCTTTCATAATGAACCGGTATGTGTTTATTACCTTAGAACGAGACCTTTTTATCTACATACACCGAGTGTCCCCTTACATGGAAGTCACCATTTTGTGGCGCCATTTTTCTACAGAAGCCCCTAACGGACATTTTTTTACTAAGTTGTCTCCGACGATGACATGTTTGTCTGGTGGCGGCTACCGTAGCTTCTCTATGTGTTTCAAAAGCGAGGGGTGAGCAGTGGACTAAGCCATTGGTTGCAATTCGTGACCTCACCACTAGACGCCGCTAAAATGTACACACTGCACTTTTAACTTCATGATTTTACTGTTATAATATTAAAATCACATTTAGTTAAAGACTACCACTTCAATTGTTCTGAGTTATCAGTTTTAACACTCATGTCATTTTATGAAAGCTGTGAAACGTGAACATAATTTTGGAGGCACTTACACGACATTTGCAGTAAGAATTATATATTTTTAGTTTTTTATAAAAAAAACATACCAAATGAGTGTGTAACCATGTCAATATTAAGTCTTGTTCTTTAACAGTCTTGTTTCTCCTTTCTCAGATAAACGTGTGTGTGTACAATATACAATGCAGAATATCTATATGGCCATGTCCTTAAACGTCTTGTGATCTAAATGGCTTGAACCCCGGTAATCGCTGCTAGCAGCTATATTTAGGGGTTCAAGCGCGAAGCGCTGAAACCCTATTGTAATTGTTAAGATTTTTATTATTATTATTCTGCCGTAAAACGGAACGTGCAGACCAAACCGTAAGGCCTAGAGACTTGAAACTTGGCCAAATGGTAGGACCCAATTTGGGGAGAGGTTGACAGAGTATCAACCCGATTGGCCTATAGGTGGCGCTATAACGACGGAAATCACGTTTATGCTCATAACTCCCAGAAATCTTGTCCAAATGTCAAGTGTCTTATATCACTGGAATCCTTGCGTCAAGACGAACAAAACGTATATCTCCGATTTTATTTGCGCCTAGAATTTTTTTTCGCTATTTTCGATTTTGTCGAAAAAAATAAAAACGA